>NC_142676.1:20470130-20742630 GCF_964200805.1 Pocillopora damicornis
AATCCAGTGTCCAGTTTAAGAACACAGCATTTTAACCTTGTCAGGGCTCAAACCTGCACATAACTGTTGATATTTCCTAACAAGATTGCTTTATATTCAGGATGGGAAGCAACTGCTTGGTACCACAGGAACATTTGCCAGACAAATGATAGAATCATGTGAAGGTGATGGAAGAGAATTCAAGAAAAGAAACAAGAAAATTATAGCATCCAAAGAGATCAAACTGATATGGGCAAATAATCGACGTAAGTTTTTAACAAACATGAAATACAGTAATTGAAGCTTGTATGGCCCTACTGAAGTTTTTTTCTCAAACACTTCTTGGTGATATTTAAGGCTGAGCACCAAAATCTGACCCAAATTGCAAACTGAACAAAACCATACGTGCATCATGAAAAAAATAATGATAGTTGCATAGTCAGGAAGGGTTTTAGATGGGACTAACAACCTTACATTTAACTTACCATCTTTCTAGTAGGTGTGTGGGAAAATATCAATTTTTGTGGATGTAGGCTTTAATAACTTTCTGTCAAAAGTCATACAATCATTTTCTATTTTCTGTTGCTAGTGTCTGGAGTAAAAAAAAGCTTTTTATACTTGTGTCATTTGGTTTCACTCAATTAGTGAAAATATAACTAATTGTAGGTTATTTATAAGTAAAAAAAAATGTATTTTGAAGAGTTTTTAACCTTTTAACTCCAAAGATCTCATTATTGATTATCCTAACTCATGATGTTAGTTTGGAACATTTTGTATTGGATCAACTAATCCCTTAACCCTTTAACTCTCATAAGTGACCAAGACAGAATTTCTCCTTACAATATCAATACAATATCTACCAGATAAGTAAGGAGAATAAAGAAAAATATCAATTTGGGAATAATTGATTGATCCATTACTTAATTCTCTGAATTATCATTATAAGAATTGTATGATTGACAGTAAGGAGAATTATGAATTTGATGTGGGAGTTAAAGGGTTGATTGATATTTTTCTTCATTCCCATCACTCATCTGCTTGATATTGTATTGATATTCTAAGGAGAAATTCTGACTCGGTCACTTGCAGGAGTTAAAGTTTGCTTTTCTTAATTCTTCTCTTTTTCTTTTCTTTGTACCAATTTAGAAACAAATGCAGTGTTCAGTAAACTTGGAGCAGAGGATATTGTCACTCGCTATGATAAGCTTTTGCATGAATGGAAGTTGATGAAAGATGCGGAACAAAACTTTAAGAGGGTTATGGGTTTGGATCTTGATCGACCTCTCACACATTGCTTGGACAGTATTCCTCCAGGTATGTACAGTGCTAACCCTTTACACCCTGAAACCAGTATGCAAGTTCTCCATACTGTTTTCTATACATTTCCAATGGTGCTGACAAAGAGAATTTGGTTAACAATCAAGAGTTCTTTTATTTAGTGATCATTTCCTTCGTCCTTGTGACCTTCATGTGTGATTTATTGGTGATATTCCAAGGAGAAATTAGGTTTTTATATCACTCTTAGGGGTAAGAATGGAAGGGATTCCCACTGCAGATTGTTTTCATCTAATAAGTTTTTTGGACATATATTTTTTTAAAACTTTGAGTCTCATGACTCATGTTTCCTTTAAAATATTCCAAATAAAAATACATTTTTACTTAATTAAATGGCTATGCTGTTTTGTAAGTTCCTGGTAGAAATGTCCCTTTAATTTTGAAGTAGGACTTTGTAACTTCAAACAATGAATCAAAAGGGCAAAATTGACCTTTTCACTTTATATTTGAGGAGAGGGTTATCAGAAAAACTGACATCATGAATATTACATTTTTTCTGACTAAAGGCTGACGTTCCAAATGTTAGCTTTAGGAACTCTTTACAGTGGCCACTTTATGTTATCAACTCTTTTGATAAAACCAAATTGTCAATTATTTGTTTGGTTTCTGGGCTCTCAACCAAACACAGCAAGCATTTGCTGTGTGACTCTTTCACTGTCAGGAGTGATCACCTAGTATCACTCTGATGTGACACCAAATTCTCAGAGCTTAAATTGTAAGAGTCATGTAGCACATGTAGGGAGAATTGATGTTGATATCTCAAGAGTTACAGGCTTAAAATTGTGCAAGCATTCTTATGATTTGTCCTTTCTGACCAAATATTTGCAGACATGAGGATTGGGTTCAGTCATGGTACAGATGACAGTGAATATGAATTCCACTTGGATGTTCACCCTTTGGTCTCAGTCGATAAACTCAAACCACCAGTGGCTGAACAACTGAAAACAGCCATGCATCTCTTCAGCGTGATTTCTAGCACAATGAACTTTGTAAAGTCTGAAGGAGCATCAATACAGCAAGATCTTGAAAAGCTGATTGCTAAATTTAAGGATGAAAAAGAAACCTGTGTAAACATATTGGGAGTGAGGCGCAGTGTGGAACTGCTAAATGTACAACAAGTGGAGCAGGCTCTCCTTATTGTCAAGGACATTATCTCTTTTACATCAGCACGTAGTCACGCCTTGATGGAATACATCGTTGCACAGGGAGACAAAGTTGACTTGCATGTGTCTAAAGCTGATCCACAGAATCCAAAGGTGATTATCTTTTCGAAGAAATTAAGGAATTCAAAAAAGGAGAAGACAGGTTCTAATTAATTTGAAATAATTTTTTTGCTTTTTGTGTGTATGTTATTGTATATTTAGATGGCTTAAGGTACATTAAATTGTGTGATAGGTTGTTGTTTGAAGCCAGTTGGCTGTGGAAACCCGCTGGTTGTCAGATCATCTTGTACAGTGCTTTCAAATTGTGATCAAAAACCGAAAAAAATTATTTTTGAATGGATTCTAACATCCTGATTGATGTCTGGTGATAAAAAGTTACTCAAATATGTCCCAGAATGCAAGAAATCTTGTCTTAGAGAGTTTTAAATTTTTTCCAGCCCCCCAAGGTATGCTTTAGGATGTAGGTTGTGGCAACATGTTATAGGCAAACATTGCAGCAGCAATTGGCTTCAGTTGATATGTTGAATTTCAGTTGAAGTCTTGATCCCAGTGACACAGCTGCAAATTACACAAATACAAATTGATTTTGGAGTTGTGCATTGTTCATAGCAAATGGCTTGAGTGGGCTTCAAATATTGGTCATAGCATCTTATTGTGAGTCCTAAGATTTCACTTTAAATTTCCTTTCGGGATTGGAATAAATTTACAACTAGCACTTAATCATATATTAAGCTATTATGGACTGAAGAAAATTGATATCACTACCACTGCTAGTGCTGCATATTTTTTTCAATGGTTATCCACACACAAAAACTTTTTTTTCCCTTTTCACTTTTAAGCTTCTGAGTGGGTTTATTTTTTGGGTGGCCCATACGAAGGGTGAGACCATGAGATTGAGCAGGCTTATTCTTGCGGCCTTACCCCTTGCACGGGTACCCAAGTAATACTCTTTTCATAGGCTTTTTCAAATGTGGCTGGTCCACAAAGGAAAGTGCTGGTAATAGGGCAAAATTTTAAAGAATGTGGCATTATCATCACCTTAAAACAAATTATTTTATTTTCAGAATTTAATTTATTGATTGTTTAGTATCTGTAGAATTACTTTTTTTTTTCTTAGAAGCTCAGAGAGTCAAATTTATAAGTATATTTAAGTAAATTGGTGAATTTTGTAAATGTAATTTACACAACACTTCCTGCTTATATATCCCTTTAATTACAAATATTAACAAGAATGTGACATGTTGGGCCTTATCTTTGCAAGTTGCCAAAGTTCAAATATCAATTCTTTGTTCTGTCTGTGAAAAAAATGTGGTACAGTTTTAGCTCTAATAGTTTGTGTTAAAATAAACAATGTCTCTCAGTTGATGCTTTCTTACTTTCTTTCTCCTATCTAATTATTTGCTTTAAAGTGTATTGATATGGTTAGGACTGAAATTTCTCATTAGATCGAAAAGGCACATTAATTTTTTTTTTTTTTTTTGATGTAACACTATCAGCTGTGCAAGGAATGAACATATGTACACTAACACTCAAATTAAAGAGGATTATTGAAGTATAAAGTAAAAATTGAAATTAATTTCTTGCTTGTGTAAACAACATTTAGTCATTGTAAATTTAAGTAGTAAGTAACCTTAATTCATTGAATCCTTTAGCTTCAAATTCAATCAAAATTTGTGAAATTATCTTTATACAAATTGATTGGGAGATATTTTGGGTATAGATATAGTGTATAGGGGAAATTAATTAATTTTAGCAAATAAGACTGATCAAAATGATGTATTTCTGGAAAAAAGTAATATATTCTACAATAGTTATTATTACTAGCTAGCCTGAAATCTTAACTTATTTCTTGTTTGATGATAATGGGAAAGTCACATAATGGTTGAGCAGCTTACACCTAATAATGATCTTCTTTTCTATTCTTGATTTGACTTTGTATTTTGTGAAGCTCTCAATAAATCTTTTGAATCAATTGTTTTGGAAATGTGTGATTTAATTGGTATTGTCATAAACAATGTATTTGTAGTGTGTGTGTGTGTGTGTGTGTGTGTGTGTGTGTGTTTGATTTTCTCTTTGTAATGAAGGTGTGTTACCTTGTGTCATAGACGGACCCCCCACAATGCAAAAGTAATGCATAAAGAGGAGTTTATAAATGATACTGAGAAACATGAAAATTTCGCAGGAATATGAGATTTTTGTAGATTGGCAAACTTTTGTTTTGTTGGAACGATTATCTTGTGCTTCAAGATAGCGGAAAATTTTGCTGGAAATCAATTTTGCAATTTTTTCAGGCAACAGAACGTAAATAAGCAAGAAAGCACAACATTCTTTTTTTAACCACACGCTTGGTTACAGTAAGCTCTTTTTATTAACCATGTCACGAAATCTGAGGACCTTCCAGTACAAGGACTATCATTGATATTTGGTGTGCACTTTCTTTAACTTTAACAGAACTTATATCGCACAGGGTCATACAGGGCCCAAAATCTCCATCAGTCAGCAATGTATAACAAGTTCTATAAAGGGGTGTTTTTTCATCTCGAATTAAAGCGTAAATTATCTACATCAGCAGAATTGACACGCCACTCTCTCATAAGGAAAAACAAAAAACAGCTCTTATTTTTAATGTTGCGAAAGGAGGAAACCTAATTAAGTTGAATAAGATAATTTGGTTCTATTAACTGAGTTGATAGGGTGAATTTGTTCCTCGTCTAGAGTTTCTAAATACAAGCGTTTACCCCTTGTCAGCTGAGGAAAAGAATGGATCTCGGTCAAGAGACCTGGGAACGAAATAGTTCCATTGCATACGATTGCGACACACACGTGGGGAAACAAAATGGCGGAAGAATCGATTGAAAAGATGACCGGCGAAGCCACTGAAGATGAGCCCTTTAAGGCTGTTCCAGTGAAAAGAAAGCGGAAGAGACAAAAAGAAGAAGACATGGATACTAGCGATGAATCGAAAAGACCCAGCTTCCCGCCAGCGAAGGCTGAAAAATTAATGGTAAACTTTGATGGCGTTCGTCTTCTTTTGAATGAAGTCTCGAGTTTTAATACAAATCATCGGATTTTCCCTCGTAGGGTGGAAAGACAGAGACTAGAAAAATACCTGTTCCCCCACACAGATATACACCTTTGAAAGAAAGCTGGATGAAAATTTTCACCCCGATTGTCGAGCAGTTGAAGCTCCAGATTCGCTTTAATTTGAGTGCAAGAAAAGTAGAAATAAGGGTAAGATTGTTACTTTTTATAACATATCTTACAAACGTACTTTTATTAGAAGTTTTGTCGCTGATTTCTGATGAGTACTTCTTTGCTTTGTGAGAACGGTATTCTACTCAATGAAGTACTATACCGTCCTGAATCGTCCAGGTCGAATGAAGAGTGATCTAAATGTGGTATCTCATGTTGTAGACTTCAAAAGACACTCAGGATATCGGTGCCATTCAGAAAGCAGCAGATTTCGTTCAAGCTTTTCTACTTGGATTTGAAGTTGAGGTGAGTTCATTTTCTCATCGTTTGTCCGGAACGTCATTATTTTCGTGACCATTGGGACAAAATGTTAGCACTGTTTTATGGAGAATATGGCTATTAATTACTGGTGGTTTGATGATGACTTCTGCCATGCTAATTGTGAGAGTCTGTCATCATTTCTGATGCCCAGCTGGTCTTCTTGACAGTGGGCTCAGATTTTTCTGGAGACTCTGTGACAGCAATAACGCATCCTGAGAACCACTTGGGAAAGGAATTAAACTCCATCTCTAACACTCTAACAAGTAGGGTGAAAGTAGAGATGTCTGCACTCACTGCAATATCCTCACTCCCTCAAGATTCCCAAGATCTGAGTACAGGTAATAGATCTACCAACTCAAGTCCATACATTTTGGGGGTTCTTCCTGAAAGCTACGCCATATTAACCCCTTAACTCCCAGATCAAATTTGTAATTCTCCTTACTGTCAATCATACAATTCTTTTAATATTAGTTTAGAGAACTTAATATTGGATCAACTTATTCTCAAATTGATATTTTTCTTTATTCATTTCTCTTGTCTGGTTGATATTGTATTGATATTGTAAGGAGAAATTCTGTCTTGGTCACTCATGGGAGTTAAAGGGTTAACAAACAGTATATGCAAAAAGTATATACTACAACAGTGGATAGTGTTGTGGGTGCTCTCTGTTTAGCTACCCAAACTCTGAATATACTGTGCTATTCACCTTAGAGTAACTTGCGAATTTTGTTTCTGAAAATGTGGAAAGCATTACAAGGATAAATGATTCAAAATAATATCTTGTGCCATATTATCTTATTGTTTTAGTAGATACTAAAAGAACTTTTCACCTTAGTGTCAGTTATATGGTAATCGTTATAGGGATAAATTATTGAAAATCATCTTTTTGTGCCATATTATCTTTTATAACATAGTGTGCGCACTTGCCCCATGTAAGTCCTATTGAGCCACTATGAACAAAATCTTTATTTACGGGCATGCGTAAATAAGATGACGTGAGCATTTTTTGTTCATTGTTGTGTGTATATCGAGTTATGGATGCACTTGGGAAGTTTGGAGAGCACTCAAAAAGCTAGAGTTGCTCTCGGCTGGGCCTTGAGCTACTCTTACGTATTTTTCATGCTCTCCAAACTTCCCGCGAGCATCCATAACTCGATATATGCATGCTAAGCACGAACAAATTCTTAAATTGTTGTAGTATATACTAGAAGAACATTTCACCTCAGCATTGGTTGCTGGCAAAGGGTATTTCCCCCCACTGCTCAAGGCTTGGTACATCTATCCCTCTTACCATTAGCTAGTCTTTCCCAACTGAAATCTTCATCTGAATACTACTTGCAGGATGCCTTGGCATTGGTCAGGTTAGATGACCTGTTTCTGGAGACATTTGAGATAGCTGATGGTATGTAAGATCACTTAGGATTGTTTTTATTGGTCTATGGTAATTATGATTATGAAGGAAGCAGAGAACAGATGGGAAACAGACCAGATTTGATTGAGTTTTCTTGGGTCTTTTGATGGAATCCTTTGCTGAAGAATGAACAAGGATTTAGTGCAGGGAAGCTGGTCAAGTGGGTTACTCCTACATTTAACCCTTTAACTCCCATGATCTTATCAATAATTCTCCTTACTGTCTACCATACAGTTCTTGTGATGTTAGTTTGGAGAATTTGGGACTGGATCAACTTATAATCTAATTGATATTTTTCTTTATTCTCATCACTTGTCTGCTTGATGTTGTAATGATATTGTAAGGAGAAATTCTGTCTTGGTCACTCATGGGAAGTAAAGGGTCAAGAGGGAAACTGCAATATATAAATGTTAACTTCATGAACCCCATGTTATTTTAACCTGTGTCTTTTTACTGTTCATAGTGAAGCCACTGAAGGGAGATCATCTTTCAAGAGCCATTGGGCGCATCGCGGGAAAAGGAGGCAGGACAAAGTTCACCATAGAAAATGTATCTAAGACCAGAATCATCTTGGCTGACTCGTAAGTCTTTTTGTCATTAATTAGGCCTCATTAGACTTAGTCTCATCAGGGTCGAGTGTTACAACATTACAAGTCTTGTGGTCCATAAATACAGGAGTCCATCCTGTGCTTCAAATTGTAACTGTTTTTGTTACCATGATGACTGGAAAAAATTTTTGCAATGTAACTTGCTGCCAAAGTTACCAATTTTTTTGGCAACCCGTGTTTAGTTTCAGGTAATGACTTAAATTGTGTTCATAAAAATGAGAAATAACGAAGCAGATTAATAAATGAATGTCTTTCTTTTTCAGAAAAATCCACATATTAGGATCGTTTCAGAACATTAAAATTGCCCGGACAGCTATATGCAGTTTGATTTTAGGTAAGTTTTGATTACCCCTGTTGATCACAGTTTCTTTTTTATTTCCATATTTACGCAACAATTAGACCCTGAATATTAAGTCGCGTTTCCGATTGACTCTTATAACCAAAACTACTGTAATTACGATGGCTAATCAAAAAGAAGGAAAAATATGACAGGGAGACAATGAAAACTCTACACAAAAGTTAGCAAACTACTGGAAGCGCGGGAGAACGCGAGAAAACAAGCCACGACTGCTCCAGCAGTCTCTAAACTGGAGTGAAGAAAAATCATTGTAACTGACCTTTTATTTTTTACATTAAACCTCTTAATTTCCAAGATCTGATTGCTAAGGGCCTGTTTACATGGAGGTGGGGGACCCCAGGTAGGTGAGGTAACCCGCCTAGCCGTGGTCGAAAAATAAACCGCGTTTACATGCAATCTTACAGCCTCGGGGTGCTGGGGTGAGGTTTCTTGAGGTTGTTGTTGCGCTTGCAATTAAGGAGTTTGAGCAGAAGCATCCCAAGCTCACATCTCGAAAAAGACGAAAGATTAATTCTCGGACACATATTTTATCATGAAAGCGTCACGCGTTGTGTTACGCGGTGTTTGGGTTCGCGAGGAACCGTTGACTTCATAAGTTATGCGGAATAGTTTAGGAAACCAAATATGGTCGATTTACAATGCTAAATATTCCGAAATGTGAACATTTTACACTCCTTGTGTGTCCGTTGCGGTTTCTGGTGATTTCTGCCTTGAGACGGCTAGGAAATGTACAAAGTTTTGAAACTTACATGTTTCGCTATTGAGCTTTTTGCCATGAACACGACCCCGGCTAGGCGGGTTTCCCCACCTTGACACTTTTACATGGCAAATTGTCACCCCGGCTGACAGGGTTAGGCCTAGGCGGGTCACCCCACCTATCATGTAAACGTGATCAAAATAAAATAAGAAATAATAATATATGAACAGGCGGGTTACCCCACCTACCTGGGTCCCCCACCTCCATGTAAACAGGCCCTAATTCGCCCTTTAGCCGCCACACATTTCGTGGTTAAAAAAAGCTACGAGGATTTGGTGTTAGATCAAGGGAACAACTTCTACCTGATAAGTTTGAGGATTCTTATTACCTGTCTGCTGGATGTAAGGATATTCTAGGGAGAAGTTACATTTTTATAACTTCTTGGAGTTAAGGGGTTAAATTGCTCTGTTGTATCTTCTCCAGGGAGTCCACCTTCAAAAGTCTACGGCAACATGAGATCGGTAGCAAGTAGAGCAGCGGAGAGATTCTGAATAAAGAATTATAGGAGAACAGGGGTGCATAGCCTGAGGCAGGCCTGCTATGGTACTGCCTTCATGAGAAAATACGCACAACAACTTTTGCCCGGAGACGTATGAAAGGTCTGTCTTACTGATCAAAGTGGAAATGTTGCATAAATGAATCGTTCCTATACCATGGAGACAGATTGAAATTTGCCAGACTCAGAATGGAATCATTATTCTGGACGAAGACAAGCTTACCGCAACAAATAGCTGGAAAGGTGACATTTTATTGACAAAATGGCGTTGTATAAAATTTTTCATGACTGCATCTAGCGTTATAAAAACTACTGGAAATTCATAAAAGCTACGCGTAGCAAGACTAGCAAGAGATAATGTACAAAACTGAATTGAATCGTACTAATATGATTTTTTTAAAAGGATTTGAATTAAAGAGCACGTAAACCCCAAAAAACATATATTAACTTTGAGGCTGATTATTCAAACGAGGTGTTAATTAGGCCGTGCTTTTGTACATCAGTAGACCTCGAGATTTAATAATAATAAAGGGGCATTTGGAGTAGAAAAATGTTTCCAGTGCTAACTTTAAGCTCACTAGACGCCGTTTATCGAAAAAATATATCTCTTTATTTCAAGGTAAAACTTTTTGCATTATAAATAATGGTTTAGAACTCAATTTAGCTAAACAACGCTTTAACTGTATTGAAAGAACTGGCCCTTACAGACCTTAGACTCGCAAAAGTTGTAAGGATATGGCGAACTATTTACTTCTGAGCTTTAAGATTCTTTTATCCTCTTCACAAGGTTAATTAAAAGGGAAATTTAAAGCTGAGCGCAAATGTTCATTTAACTTTGCGTGCACGAAATTCGTATATTATATTAACGGCTATTCACAAAATATTTATACAACATTATTTGCAAATTTTTACAACTTCCTATTATTTCTGGGTACAAATTTTAGAAATCCGAGGGGACTAAGCGAAAAAATACAAAATTTGTTTTTTGCTCCCGTTCTGCAATGAATCACGCCAGCGTGAGGATTAACACCTTTTTTGGATACAACTCAAACCATGGGTACTAAATAAAAACAGTAGTCTTTTCATCCACTATTAATCTACTGATTTACAAAACTAGTTAATTTCCTTAATGTTTAAAATTTAAAAATCTCTATTTCGTAGATTCTCTGGAAAATTTTGATTTAGGAGAATGTTTCAGAAAACCCTTTTAATTTTCTTCAACTACTAGCAGAGTTGAAACACGTCGCAAAAAATTTTCTTTCAAATTTAGGAACCTCTGTGGCCAAGAAGCGTCACATGTGAGCCTAAGCTGGTATGGTTAATCTTCTTTGGGCAAGCACTGTGCCTCCTCCGCCTTAACTAAGTAAATTCTAAACTTAGTTCAACCGTGACTCTGAAGGTCACGACGGTGGACTAAGGATGTTGTGGGACGTGACGTTTGTTGTGTCACCTGTAAACCGCACCTGTGGTTTCTCAATCACTGCCCGCATTTGTGGTTAAAAAAAATTATGCGTTCTTCTGTCATTTAGAAAAAAAGAGAAATCAGCATAACTGCTGATACAGAGCTAAAACAGCTTCATTTGCATGTAAAACTGCGTAGCTAGTCAAGCGCGAAGGAATTTTTTTTGTGTTTAAAATATTGGTCTAATTTGGTCGTGTTTGTCGCATTCGCTCTCTTGTAAAATGAAATAGATCTTCGATCGATGGCCTCAACCATGGATCGGGCATCAAACAAGAACGAATTAAATCCCCTGTGTCGGATCTGTTTTTATCTGCTTCATCGAGTGTTGTAGGTGAAACCCCATGAACGATGTTATTCAAAGTTTCAAAAATATTTCCACCCGGTCGCAGCGGAAACGCTGGTTCCAAGAAAACCATTTCGAAAGCAACGCATCCCAGCGCCCAAGCGTCTTGTTTGCTCGAATATCTCTCTCCTCGAATTTTCTCCGGAGCAACATAGATCCCGTGAAAAGAATATTTACCATCAACGCATACATTAAGCTCTGTCTCACTAGGAGTGTAAATAAGGAGATTGTGAAGCAAAATATCTCCTGATTTCGAAAGAGACAACGTCTTGCTTTGAATCTCCGTGTGCACAATCTGACATCTTTGTAAATACCACAAGGCATCGCAGATTTGATGCAGCATCTTCCACAAAAGTTCCTCGGAAAATTTTACCCCAGCCCTGCGATATTTGTGGACCAGATCGTAGAGACTCGGTGAAAATGGCTCCAGGACGACCCCTATAGTTTCTCGTTCCCTGAACAAAACCAACACTCGCATGATGTTCTTGTGGCGAATTTCGGCCCATCTTTTAAGGAGACGAGAAGAACTTGAAGAATTGAAAGTCTTGGCGTTGATGCACTTTAGCAGAACCTTGGAATTATCCAACAAACTCCTAGTTGGGTAGATACAATGGACCCGCATATCTCTGGAGAGATTTAAGCTTTGTGCCTCGAACTCTCGGAAGCTGAAATCCGATGTTAAAAAGTCAATTAAATGTTGCGGCAGAGGCAGTTTTTTACGCGCTTTTCGAAGTCGTCGCAATCCTGTGTTTTTTATAATCACAGCCCTGCAAAGTTCTCTGAGGCTAATCACTTTGACCTCGCATATTCTCCGTCTCTTCCTGTGTAAGTCAGCTTCGGCGCCAAAAGACATCTTCGATGATAGTTTTTTTCCCGTGTATTTTACTTAATTCACTGCTTTACAGGCGTGGGATATTTTAGTACCAGTTGGAGATGATAAAAGGCCCCGTTTTGCACATGATTGAAAGTCATGTGCAATTGATTCTGTATGACAGAGCAGTTTTATGTCTTAAATAGCTCTCGCTGTGTTAATTGTAGCGCGTAGTAAGTCAACAAAATTAGCGTATGATGTCACTTCCGTTTAGCATAAGGTCGCAAGTTCGAACTTGCACTTTCCGAAATAAATTTATGTACATTTTAATTAACAAAAATCTTTTCAATTATGTCCTTTTTCCAGTTGGGTAGACAGCAGGAAATTTTATTTTTAGTTCAACTAAATTATTTCTTGAAGGAAGTAGTTTCAAATTTAAACCAAATCATCTTTTCAACTTTTGCCCCGAGTAACTTGAAGCGTGACTTGTGTCACGCTACTCAAAGACAGGCTGGAGACGTGTTGAGGCGCATCTTAAAGAGATTGTTCTGGATTCCCAGAGCAGATATCATCGATATTTAAAAAAGAAAAATTTGTTAGTGAATTGGAAGCTATTCACCATGTAATTCGTAAATCAAACGATATTGTCACGTCCACAACCCGCTGTAAGAATTTTTCGGTTTTCTAGAAACCGCAGCCTCATCAATGAAATTTTGAAGAGCTATTCTAAATTTATTTCCAAAAACGAATGCCTATTTCATCATAACTTGAAACAGGATCGCAACATCAAGATTTGGTGACATAACAGTGACCGTGGAAGCCTGAGCCTAGCTTAGCGGTTGAGAGATCAGTCGATATAAGATCGGCCATATCCGTTCTTTCGATGATTCAACGGAAAAGTTCGTTATAAGACATCGTCGTACTATAATGGCGACAAGATAGGAATCAAAGATGGCGGAGGCAAACGGTGAAAGTTCGGTACAGAAAGATTAATAATTTTACATGTATATAGCGATCAATCTCTCAAAGATATTCACGTGATCTTAAAAATTGTTATTTCTTGTAGATGGAGGTGCTAGAAGGCTGTAGAATGCCGGTAAAAATGAGTGGTTCTGACGAATGGCGTAAGTAATTTTCTTTTAGACGTGGAACGCATGTGTAAGTAGGGCCGTAAGTTATTGTTCTTATGACCACAAACTATCTTTTTTTCCGTAGCTTTGGCTGAAATACTAAGCAAGAGAGAAATGCCAAATGGTTCCACTCACTATTATGTGCATTATATCGACTGTGAGTACGAAATAATTTGTGTATTGTTAAAAAAAGGTGTAGTATTATTTCGCGGGCTCTTTGCTTCTACAGTGAGAAGGACTTCTGAATTTTTTTGTTCGACCCAGGAAGGACTTAAACTCGTTGTTTCTCATTAAATTGTATCATCGAACTTGTTTTTTGTTTATTTTTGTAAAGAACTGGCAGTGTAAATCTAAATAAGTTTGAAATTTCTTATCTTCGAAAATTCAAGATGGCGGATAGAGGATTTTCAATCCCATGAACTCTTGCTTCCCTAAAGATAGGTCCGCTTGGTGTATTAAGAGAGACCACATTACTAGAGGTAGTTGAGAGAGCTTGGACAAGGTCCTTGAAATTAAAGTTTTCTTATTCAAACTTGAAGTAGAATGTTAATCAAAGTTATAAAGGGATTTTCTTTGATAATTTAGTTCAAGGATCACATTTTTTGTTTTCACTGAAGTATGAATTTACATTAATGAGGATGAGGACTACTATGACATTGACACTTCAACTGCAAAAGTAAGTCCTGCTCAGGAGAGCCTAAGCTTTCAGTAGACAAGAGTCTCTTGTTTTACTAATTCTTTTGTGTGTGTTTTAGTCAATAAAAGGCTTGATGAATGGGTTGAAGAAGAGAGACTGGATCTGAACAGGCTTCAAATGCCAAAGAAAGAGGACACCAAGAAGATTAATAAAGGAGCTGGTTCCAGGCCTTGTTCACCTGACAGGGAACTGGTGAATGGTGTGGGGTCTGGCCGACCTAAAGCACCTGTGGGGCGTAAAAGGAAAGCTAATGCCATGGACAAGTCGAGTGATGAGGTAAAACACTACAGAATATGGAGAATAAAGCTTACATTCTATTCTCCTCATAAACCACTTAACTCCTATATCGAGCAGACAAGTGATGAGAATAAAGACAAATATTAGTTAGGGGATTCTTAGTTGATCCAATACCAAAATCTATGAACTTACATCTCAAGAATTGTATGGCTGACAGTAAGGAGAATTACTAATGAGATATTGAGAGTGGAAGGGTTAACTCCTGCTGAATATTAGGGAGCTCTGTAGATATATAAATCTTGCTTTTAACTGCGGCAGAAATTGCTACAGTTAAATGAATGAGATTATATTTAGATGATAGTTGATGTTATAACCTAAATCAGGGTGCAGGAGTTAGCCAACACTGGTTTTGGTGACACATGGACACTCCCATTTTACTGAGCAAATTCATTCTTAATTTACTGATGTGAAAGCTGAACCAAATCCATCATATTGGTTAATCAGATCAAACCTTGAAAGTGAACTTTAGTAGCAGCCCATGAAAAATTAAACCTTTAACCCCCAAGATCTGGTTGTTAATTCTCCCCTCTAGCGGCTTCACATTTCCTTGTAAATTAGTTATAAAAAGAAAAAAGGGGAAGGAAAAAAAACATTTATGATAAGTAGATTTCAGGAATGGGAAAGAACAAGGTGACCAAGCAGTGATTGATTTTTAAGTCACCTTGCAGGAGTTTTCAAGAACAATCTCAGAGCACAGTCAATATATTCCAAACCAATTCAATCCTGGTGAACTTTTTCCCTGTTTCTTGATTGCTACATTATGAAACTCTCTTTTTTTCCCCAAAGATTGATTCACAGGATAGTCCAAAGGACTTGCCAAGCACCCCACCTAAGACAGGAAGTATGCGGCAGACAGGAAGTATGGTTCAAGATCGTAGCCATGATGATATTGTAACAAGGATGAAGAATATCAAAATGGTTCAACTGGGTAAATTTCGAATTAAGCCTTGGTATTTCTCACCTTACCCACAAGAACTTACCTTGGAACCTGTAGTTTACCTTTGCGAATTTTGCCTGAAGTACATCAAGAGCTTCCATTGTCTAAAAAGACACAAGGTATGAAAGGGTGAAGATTATGTTTGTAGTGAAGAGTTTCTATTAAGTGCATTTATTATTTATCACATTGTAAGCCTTTTCTTTCTAAAGGCTTTGCTAAACAATTTGCTAAACAATTTGTAATAAAAATCTTCAGAGTACATTTGAGAATTCAAAATTATTGATTGGGGTTACCCTGATGATAATGATAATTATAGCATTGATAATGATCAAATGATAAAAGTGATAACAATTATAACAATTCTGACTTCATCATTCCTTCCCTTTTCATTACTGTTCCAGTGATGTGGAGTGGGTGCGAGGTTTACTAGGATCATGTGATATGCGTAAAAGTGCATTGCAACTTTATTTTGATGGTCACTTGCCCTTAACTTGCAGGAAAAGTGTAAGTTGCGTCACCCTCCAGGAAATGAAATTTATAGAAAAGGATCAGTATCCTTCTTTGAGATTGATGGAAGAAAGAACAAGGTATGTGTCATGTTTCTCTCCCTCTCTCTGGGCACACAACTTTGGCATTTAACAGTGAAAAGGGAAATCTCCTTTTCTAACTCACATTTTCTCATGTTTGGGGGCAGCAGTATTCTATGGCTGGAATGCACTAAGTGTAATGAATAAGGCTAAAGGGTATCATCAGCTTCTTCAACCACCTAAGATGTGGGCATGTAGAAAATATAAATCAACTGTAAACCTCTGCAATTTAAAGTGTGTTAAGTCTGTGCTTGAGCTAAGTAGCCCACTCAGCCAGAGTGTATTATGGTATCCTTAGCATGAAGCCACTAGAGGTGTCACTACTCCCCCACCCCACCCCCTTCCAGAAATGGAATGCTTGGCCATTGCAAACCACTGTAACATTTAATTGGGCTTCTCTGACAATTTGCTCCTGCTCATTCATGCAACTTGGTTGGAGAGGCACTCTTCAAGTAAAGTGTTTTGCCCAAGAATACTTTGTTTATTGACCCAGGGAGGTCTCAAACCTGGACCTCTTGACATGGAGTCCACAGTTACATCCTACCTCTCAATACCATGCTGTGCCTTTGTGACTGTGGCAAAACGGGGTAGGAAGGGGATGCCAACAAAGTAGGTAGGGTCACTACTGATCGGTGTTTGACTTAAGGTCAATTGAAGGTTAGAAGCATTCCAAATAATCAGCTGTTATGCTGGGCAGGTGAATTAGTTTAACACCAAGGGGTTTTCATGGGAAATTTCCAGCTATAGATGCCTGTTTAAGTTGTGATTTTTGTTTGTTTTTGTTGTAGATGTATGCCCAAAATTTGTGTCTCCTGGCTAAGATGTTCCTGGATCACAAAACACTGTACTATGACACTGATCCTTTCCTGTTCTATGTAATGACTGAATATGACTCAATTGGTTTTCACATAGTGGGATATTTTTCTAAGGTAAGGATTTTTGGTGTATTTTTTTGCGCAAAAATTAAAGATATCCTTTACAGACACTTGTTTGTGCTTGGTTAAATTGAAGGTGTGCTTGAAAAAATGAAAGAAGCCCTTCTTAGTGCATTACAAATGTCTGGGCTAAGTTGTTTGAAGGGCAGACAACTCTGTTCAATGTATAAATTTCTCTCCAGTGGAATCATAAGCATTAACAAAACGTATTGTGCTTTCCACCAGATAAAGATTTTTCCATTCAAAAATTGGCATTAGTTTGCTTGCAAAGTTGAAAGGGAGAGAATTTGACATTAAATCCACAGACATTAAACTGTGAGTTTGTGAAGTTTAAAATTTTTATCACAATTCAGGCTCTACTAAAACAGTTTAAGCTTGATTCTAGGGTATCATGTTGTAAGAAAAAAGTTTTGTAGGCGGGCAGATTGAACTGTTAAATCACCTTTATGAATTGCAGCAGTGTTGTCATGTTGAAAGCACAGGAGAGAATGTCATAAGAAATCATTTAGTACATAATCAAAGGTTCAACACTTTATTGTACAGACCTTGCGGTAAATGTTGTGTGATTTTTACAGGAGAAAGAATCATCAGAGGATTATAATGTGGCCTGCATTTTAACTCTACCACAGTATCAGAGAATGGGTTATGGCAAGCTTCTCATAGAATTCAGTAAGTTGACCCTTTGCCTCCAAAGAGTACAGGGGTAACTAGCATCTAAAGTCTCCTTATGGTAGCACTCCCAAGTTACACATTAAGGTTAGGAGAATTAAGGAAATGATCACCAATTAAAGAAGCAGTTGATTGTGAAACAAATTCTCCTTGTTATCACTTGATGAAATGTTTAGAGAATATTACAGAGAATATGCATACTGATGTTAGGGTGTGAAGGATTAAATCATTTGAAAAGTTCCTGGCAAGATAAGAAAGTAGGGGTTTGATTTTTTTTTAAAGCTCAAACTTGCTTAAAACTTAATATTTTTAATCATTTTTTATCTTTGCAGGCTATGAGCTTTCAAAGTTTGAGGGGAAAACAGGGACTCCAGAGAAACCTCTTTCAGATTTGGGACTGCTTTCATACCGCAGTTACTGGTCACAAACCATTCTGGAAATTCTTGTTTCACTGAAGGCTGGAGAGGATGGTACTCCACCTGCCATTACAATCAAGTAAGAGAGCCATGGATGCTTTAAATTAAAAGTAATTCTAGCTACCAACAGTTTCAAAAAGCTCCCCCAAAATAGAGGGTTTTTGTTGAATTATGTGGTAGCAGTGGAATAGTGAAAAGTAAAAGGATAATTTTTTTCTCTGTCTTCATAAAAAATGGCTCTAGGCATCAGAAATTATCTGCAGAAATATGCATAGTAGCCTGAGTGCCTGTTGCATGGATGTAATCTAGTGATACAGCTGTTGTTGCTTTCAGTTATTCAGGTATATTTTTGGCTTATTAATATTTATAATCTCAATTATCGGGACTATTCAGTCCAGTCCCCACAAGTGGAGATAATTGAGGTTTGACTGTACCATACATCACACAGGATTTCAATCAATTCTCATTTTTTTTCTTTTTCTCTCAATAGTGATATCTGTGAGATGACGAGTATAAGAAAAGAAGATGTTGTTTCTACTCTTCAGCATCTGGGGATCATTCACTACTACAAGGGACAGTATATTCTGAATCTTTCCAAAGAAATTCTTGATGGACATAGAAGAGCCATGGTAAAGAGAAAGGTTCGCATTGATCCAACTTGTCTTCACTGGACTCCTAAGGATTGGGCAAAGAGGGGCAAATGGTGACCAAAAAAGGGTGAACAACAGAGCGAGGGTTGGAGAAGGAGGATGTATGAGGATCAAACAGAGTCTTAATTTTTTCATGCTTCCAATAGCCTGCTAAGTTGAAAATAAGATCTAGTGATCATTACATTTTGGGTGTAGGCAGGATTTTCTTCAAGGGGGTCTTAGGTCAGTGGCTTAGTGGCATCCAAGGGTGCCAGGTGGTTTTGCTGCAATTATAAATTATCCTTTTGTCTTGACAAAAAGGGGGTTTGCCTGTCAAGTTTGTATTAGAGTAGGCAACTTACTTTGGTTGAATCATGGTACTGCTAAGATAAAGTAGCTCTATCAATAGATGTTTTGGGTAATTGATGGAAAACTGGTTAATTAGCCCAAGGAGAAGTTTTTTTTCAGTCTTCAATTGAGTAGGCACATGGTTGCAGTGGTTAAAATTGTTAATCACTTTTTTTTTAGTTCTTCAGTTGAAATGCTGGTTAAAGGCTTTTCTTACTTTCTCTGAAGTGTTTCAAACATTTTGAAGAGCTATAAAGTACAAACTCTAAGGCAATCTTAACCTTCCAAGGAGAGGTTATTTTTCACACTTTTTTTTCATGTCTTTAGTTTTGTTAGGGAGAGGTTGTGTGGAGTAAGATTTGAGCCACAATATTTATTAATTCTGTACACATTGCACTGTTAGTAGCTGTGATCTGACTTGTTTTTTCCACATGAAGTCCATTCATTTCATTAATTTCATTACATTACATTTACTTCATTACTTTTGAAAGAGACTGTTCTGCTAATAGGTGATTCTGGAGTGTTTTTAATCAAGTATTTGTGTTCCCATTAGGATATTACAAATCCTACTGCACTAACTTATTACCTTGCTAGGAGGTACATGTCTTATGTGTGGCAAATGAAATTTTAGACATCTGGAATTTTGTTAGGCTATACAAAGTGTTTACTTATCATATCTGTTATGAATTAATGTTCTTTGCTGTACATATGCCATACCTTACAAAGTCAGACATCATTCATGTTCCAAGCAAGTCTAAGTGTAACTAAAGAAACAAAAATTTCTGTAACTTAACTGCATAGACTGTTCAGTGTTTACTGTAGACTTCATGAAACATAAGATCCAAATAATAAAAAAAAATAGTGGTGCATTTATCTTTTGTATACAGGCTGTTGAACTTATGGGAAAGAGATTAACCAATTCAAAATTTTTTTTCATTTCACTTGATAAAAGAAAATGTTCTGTAATTCATCCAAGTCTTCTTCTAAAAGAGAAATTTCTGGTACATCATAGTTAACTGTACATGGCTTTACCCAACTGTTGACATCTATACATGGCTATAGGAAGTGAGAGAACAGAAGAAATTATTTCAATTAAACCACTCTCATCTCGGTAAAAACATAATATGATTGTTTTCTTTGCAAACCTTTTGGCCAAATTTAAGGGTGTCAATTAGATATCCCAACATTTAGCCAAACAGTTTGCAAAAAAAGGCAATCATATCAATTAACCGCATAACTCCCATGATCTGATTGTTACATCTTCCCTCTCACTGCTGCACATTTCCTCATGAATTAGTTGCAAGAACTTGGTATTATATCAAGATAACAACTTCTACCTGATACATTTGAGTATTCTCATTACCTGTTTGCTGAATAGTGGATGGATATGGTTGGGAGAAGTTACATGTGAATCACTTCTGAGAGTTTAAGGGTTAACACCATGTACCTTGTTGTTGAACTCTGTGGCTTCTTCAAGACTTGGAACAGTGACTAAAATACATCCAGGTTTAATCACATGCTCTCGGATGAATCTCCAAGTCCTGTGCATGAAGAAAATGAATCTCTTACTCTTGCTACTGCTGAAATTTTCTCTCAGCACATATTGAAAAGGATGTAGAGTAACTCACATCCTTTGATCACACTAATTTCTCCTACCTTATTTGCTGATCCATCGATAAAAAGAACTCAAACACATTGTTGAGAACCACAATGTCAGCTGCAAAAAAATTATTTTGAAATTTTAGAAATAACTACCCATAGATACGAAAACAGTGAATAGCATTGAAGGTGCAGTATTCACCTTTGAATAGCCAATGTGACAAAATTGTGCATCAGGATTATTATTTCTTAATATTTTTTTGGGTATACTGAAAGAAATAAACCATTTTTTTGGTATCTGAGTAGTATAAATGGAAGATATTTACCTCATTGCTTTGTAGCTCAGTAAATATCCACCACTATTCCCCTTCACTTTGCCGAATAAACTAATTGTAGTTATTTAATATTTTTCATTAGTTTTTACTGACGAGTTTCTTGTATGAAATTAGAAGATCCTCGCAGCTAAGAACACTACTGAAACTAGTAGTTGTAAGTAGGACCTGAAAAAAATTTTTGTAGTTTCTTGTACTTATTCACTAAGATTGTAACATGTAGTATTATACATGTATGCTAGAGACATTGTGATTTGTAAGCCATGTAAAACTGAGGGTGGAAAAGGCTTGTCTATCAAATGACTTGTATGACAGGCCCTTGCACACTTCAACAAAAGAATATTGAAATTTCACAGCTTGATGAGGCAAAATGGTGTGTTCAGGGTTGGAAAAAAGCTGCTCAGGTACTGTAAAGCACTGGAAGAAGAAAGAAGAAAGAAGAAAGAAGAAAGAAGAAAGAAGAAAGAAGAAAGAAGAAAGAAGAAAGAAGTAAGAAGAAAGAAGAAAGAAGAAAGAAGAAAGAAGAAAGAAAGAAAGAAAGAAACGAAGAAAGAAAGAAAGAAAGAAACGAAGAAAGAAAGAAAGAAAGAAAGAAAGAGAAAGAGAAAGAGAAAGAGAAAGAGAAAGAGAAAGAGAAAGAGAAAGAGAAAGAGAAAGAGAAAGAGAAAGAGAAAGAGCAGCAGTCATCATGATGATATACTGACTTCCTTGCATTCAGTCTTTGCATCATGACCTCCCACACAGTAGATACTTTCTTTCTACTTCCAGTTACTGGTATCAGTGAAAAAAATTGTAAGTTGTTCTTCCAAAAAGTGTAATCACTGTGATACCTTGTTCCAAGAGGGTTGGCTCACTACAAATATCAGCACATCTAATCTAAGAGAAATGGAAACGCTCGTCATTTCACATCATGTGTAGGGTTCAATATAACATTTGGCTGTCAGCGGCAGCTGGAACCTTTAGCACACTTGCCAGCAATTTTTCAGCGAAGAGTTCGAATTTTATAGAAAATATGATGCTAATTGATCATCAAACTGAAGTAAAAGTTGCTGTCATGTTATGGTGAACGTTCCATATCAGGCAATAAAGTAGCCTAGAAATGTTTTAAAAACTTTTTGGAAACACCAACGAGTATGAGTATACTATAGGTACACCATGTACATAATAAATTTTTTAATAGTATAATACATGTGCTGACTGCTCATTTATTATAGACAGCTGGGAAAAAAAATGAACCTTGACAAAAGCCTGCAAATTCACAGTAAAAGCTCAAAAATTATTTTGAACCCTGCATGTACCTTTCATAAAACAATGGAAAGAAACAACTTTACACTAATGAAAAAGAGCAGAAATAAGCATTTAAGGATTCACCAGTAATTTCTGAATAGACACCAAATACATCTTGCTTAATTACAGGATTCTTAGTCTAGTTAATGCAGGTTGCCTAACAGCACTGCACTATTAAATGGAGGTTGCATGACAGGACACTTCCACCTTTCCAGTTAGGTTGAAATTGAAATGAGATGTGACGATTGGTCAGGAGTTATTTTTTAGGTTTTAGGAGAGAGTGTACTACCAGTAAGTTTGTGACGTGGCAAATGTTGACAATAAACAATAAAACAAGGATTTGACAATTGAGAGTAGTGTACCCCACAGATTCAGTACACTATTAATCTGCCATGCTCATAAATAAATTATTAAATATAAGATTGATTAATTAGTTGATTGATTGATTGACTAATGAAATACCTAATATATAATTTTTTTTCCGAAATTAAATATAACCCCACTATAATGGCAAGATCCAGTGGTCTATTACTGGTAGCTATAACTGTAGGATCATTTTTTGCTTGTTTCAGATCTTCAATTTATCATATGATAAGTAGTAATTAATGGCCACTTTTGTCAACCTGTTTCTATTTTCAGTGCAAACAAAAGAATTTCCTATAAAGAAAATAATAGTTATTGTAATTCCATAACAAAGCAGTTACCTTCTCCTTCAATCAAAAGACTGATAAATTGATTCTCTAGTCAGGATTAACTTTAGGAGACACTGAGTTAAACCCTTTCATCGAGTTATTAGTCTACTCTTATTGTTAAAAATGAAAATACAGTCGCAGAGTAAAACACTATGTAACTGATAATGCAATTGGGTTGTGAATCTCATGGCCTTTGCAGAAGCTAGCATGTGAATGCTAACAATCTTTACCTAAAAGTTTTTTTTTTTAAGTTCAACAAACTCACCTCAACACGATCATGCATTCTATACTTTTCTGTTATTTTCTGTTGTAAATCACATAGCTCTGAGTTTATTTCAACTCCAACAATCTTCTTTATTGGACTGAAGTGATATGCCTGTGTGAAAAAAAACAAACACCTTTCATTGATCATGGGTACCATACTGGTGGAAGACATGGTGGCCAACTAACGGTTAGCATGCTAAACTTAGAGTCGAGAGGCCCAAGTTGAAGACCTTTCTGGGTAATTGTTTTGTGTTTTTGGGCAAGAAAATCTATTTTCTAAGTGCCTCTCTTCACTTCATACTTATAATAAAACAAAACACCTGAGAACACTTGCCCCATAGAGTACAGCACCCAGTCTGGAGCCAACATCCACTACCAACTTGTCCGCAAGATTTGTTGCGATGGAAGGGAGGGCTGCTTGAAAAATGAATTTTAACTGCACAAGTGATGATGAATGGGAGATGAAAGCTGTAATTTAAGTACAATATTGTTAAAATGAATAACGCCTCTTTTGCGTAAATAGAACAGTATTAATAATTATTGACATTTTGTAAGACACCTATCAATAGCAAGGGTGACATTGTAAGGAGAAATTAGATGCTACTCACGTACTCTCGGAGGTCAAAGGATTAAATATTGATAAAAATAACAATCAATAGCAATTAAACATTACATACTTAATGGAGCTGTGTTGTGAGATCCACATTGTTTACAGTAGTTACGACTCATTTTCCCTTCATCACAAAGTTTATCAATGTCTTCATCACTGTACAGGAATGAGTCTACATGGACTGTGGTTGAAGGTTCACATGCCAGGCCCTGAAGTGAATAATCAAACCAAGAGGTATAAAAATTGTGATTTTTTTTTTCCTTATTCAAAATGTTCAGTCCTCCTCTTTTACTTCCAGGGAATCTTTACCTTTCCTTCTTCCGGGTGTCTGATTTTTTCTGTCTCCAGGACTCCTTGAAGTGGAATTATCCTTTTTATGTCCTTTGTAATATTTTTTAACCTTTTCTCAGCCCATTTAAAAGTGTAATCAATATTTTCTCCACTTTGTTTACAGGTATATGTATTGGAACAATGTTCCGTAACCCATTCAACAAAACCTTCAGAATCTTTTGGGTCAAGTTTTGATAGAGTGCGAAGAAAGGAGGACTTTACTTCTTCGAGGGAGAAAGGACAAGTGTCACTATCTTCCATTACATCCGAAAACGACGCGCTAAACTAAACCAAAAGCCGGCTAGGCTAGGGTATAAAGGAACAAAGTGAACCGTAAAACTAAAGATGTGCAAAAGTTCTCGCCGAGTTGCAGGTTAGTAAGTTGCACGTGCGTTAGGCTTGGTTTCCAAGCCACAACATCGCGTGGTCACGAAGTAAATAGTAACATGGGAGTTACTACATCACGGGCGACGAGCGGGGATAGATAAAACGACCCAAATACGAGTGGTCAGCGGTGAAACAACTTTCATACTTCATATATAGACAGATCATTTGTAGTATCAGGAAACAATCGTGTTGTAAAGCCGAAGTGTAAACAGTTTACTTCGCTAAATAAAATGTTAAGCAATTCAAAAGTGTTGATTGTACATATATCTTTTACTGCTTTAATAAACAATGAAGGCATCGGTGGCATCCGAAAGGTACCAAGAAGAATTAAATGTACGTTTTGTAGTTGCAGAAAACAATCATGTTGTAAAGCCGAAATGTTACCAAGTTACACTTCGCTACTTAAAAAGTTAAGCAATTTTCCTCAAGCTTTTACTGGAACAATACTTCTTATGCTCTATTGACCAACGGAGGCATCGGGAAAGGCATTGCTGACACCGGGAAAGGCATCAAGAAGAATGATATTCACGTTATGTAACTTGTTGTCTGACGAAAAAAACGTATCTTGACTTGTTCAAAGCATTAATCACAGTTGGCTTCCTTTTCACTTGAATTTTGTATCCACAGCTTAAGATGAGAAATTTAAAATTTCTATCAGCTGACGTTCTTTTACTGCATATTATATCTACTCAATCGCCCCCAACTGAATTCACGTGGAAAAAAGACAAGTAGGAAAACACTGAGCTTCGAGAAACAGCCATGTTAAGGCTAATGTATTTATCATTCCTTAAATATTTACAATCAAGACCACTCGTTTGGGAGACCTTTTCTCAAAAGATCCACACGTGCAAATAATGCTGTTTTCCGTTCGAAATGTTTTTCTTCCTATTCAATTGAACAACTGACTCAGCGTTTAAGCCGAGAAAAAAATCACAATTATTGAAAAGGTCATAGACAGGCCTACACAGACTCCCCTGTGTGGTTTTACGTTTGCGACGCAAAAGCCTTTAATTAAAGCTTCGCTCTGACGAGTATGTCTTTGAGCGATTTACCTCTTTTGTATGATATAATCGGAGGCGTTTTGTAAATTGTTTTCAGCAGTGGCTGATTTTGGATGAGGTTCCATTCTTGCATCAGTATTTGTTTTAAATTTGTTAACCCCTGGGTGGTATGCTGTCACAAAAGGCAATATTTTGCCTTTAGTTTTTTTTGGTTTGTTTTTTAAGTGTCGACTGCCTTGCGGCAAACGAGACCTCAGATAACGTTTTTTCAATTAGGCTTTTTGGGTAACCACGTGCTTCAAGTTGTGTTTTGAAGTTACACATGGCCTCCTGGAAATTTCTTTCCGAGGAGTTTGTTCATAGAAGTCTGATAGCTTCTCCTTTAATAAAGCCTTTGTTAACACTTGGCGGGTGGCAAGATGAATAGTGTGTATATTGAAAGGTCTCGGTCGGTTTGTAGACTGATTTTTCAGAGATGACACTGTTGTACTTTTCAACATGTTTATTATCACTCTGAAAGCGTGTACATATAAGATCTTTCAGCTCTGAAAAAAAAAGCCAAATTGAAAAAACGTTATCTGAGGTCTCGTTTGCCGCAAGGCAGTCGACACTTAAAAAACAAACCAAAAAAACTAAAGGCAAAATATTGCCTTTTGTGACAGCATACCACCCAGGGGTTAACAAATTTAAACAAATACTGATGCAAGAATGGAACCTCATCCAAAATCAGCCACTGCTGAAAACAATTTACAAAACGCCTCTGATTATATCATACAAAAGAGGTAAATCGCTCAAAGACATACTCGTCAGAGCGAAGCTTTAATTAAAGGCTTTTGCGTCGCAAACGTAAAACCACACAGGGGAGTCTGTGTAGGCCTGTCTATGACCTTTTCAATAAACATTTCGGCTTTACAACATGATTGTCTCTGGAACAACAAATTATATGTCTCTATATGACGTATAAAAGCTGTTTCACCGCTGACCGCTCATATTTGGGTCGTTTTTTCTATCCCCGCTCGTCGCCCGTGATGTAGTAACTCCCATAGTAACATGGCGGTCGCCGATGTTGTTATCAAGCAAGAGGCTGTAGATGCCGTGGATTTAGAAGCGAGAGTTGTCCAACTTTGCAAAGAGAACCCTAAAGGAATAACAGATCAGATTATTTCGCAGGGTATGCCAAATATTCCACCTCAGCAAAGAGTCACAGCCATAAACAGACTTCTCTCAATGGTGAGTCATAGTATCACTCAGCTGAGTCTCAGAATTTATCCTTATTATTTCCTATTTTCAACAGACATGTTTGACATTGAAAAGCTAAACTATTTCGAAGGTAATTCAATGGAATAATTAAAGTAAAAGTTTCGCTAGATGAATTTCTGTCTACTTGTAGGGCTGCATAATTTTTCTAAAGATGTTAGTTTATTTTCAAGTTTGTTTTTCTAACTTGTGTCCATAGGGTAGGATTGAACTTCTTAAAAGTGGCACACAACTGTTATACAGATATAAAGATGCCCAATCAACTACGTAAGTTTTAACCTCTCAGTTTCCACATTTCCTAAGGGTATGAGCCTATTAAATAAGGCCAAATAACAGCGGCAAATTAAAGAAAGCTGTAGCTCACCATTCGCAAGGCAACAACATTGGGGCCAAAAATAGATGTTGTGTTCCTGAAAATTAGAAGATTTGAATGTCTAGCCATGTAGAGAGAACAGGTTGAGATCTGCAAAACGCAGCCTGTAATCTGTAAATAGTTACTTTAATTTAGTAATACTTTCTCTTTTCTTTGCCTGAGCAATATTTTTATAAATCAATAGAGTGTGAGAAAACGATACAGGAACAGAATGAAACACCTGTTCTTCTAATTTTCCCCAGTGTAGCGGATAGGAAGATCTCTAAAGTTATGGAGTTGCCCATCTTTGTAAATGAGCTAATATGTTTTTCATCAGGTTGAAATATTAGCTCACTTTCAGAATGATGTTAAAACTGTAACCAGTCATCAACATTATATAGATCGATATAATAGATTATGACCTTTCTTCAACAGGAAAACTAAAGGATTTGAATTAGAAGAGAAGGTTGTCTATCAGATCATAGAAGAGGCACAAAACAAAGGTACATGTATTAACACTGTTGCTTGTTTTCATATTTTATCAAAAAGGTAATTGAAAATGTCTTTGATTGCTTTGTTGTTGTTGTTGTTGTTTTTTTTACCAATTTCCGGTAGTAGGGCTCTGGCTACCTCTTATGTGGCATCACTTTTAACACTTCACACCCTAGCATCAGTATGCACACTCTCCATACTGTTTACTATACATTTGCTAAGGTGCTGACAAAGAGAACTTGTTTTTGTTAACTTGTTAAAACAATCAAGAGCTTAATATGTCATTGGTGATCATTTCCTTTGTTCTCATGATCTTAATGTGTGATTCAAGGGTAATAATGTGAGGAGAAATTAGATGCTGGTCACTCTTAAGGGTCAAAGGGTTCAAGAGCTTCTTCATTTAGTGATCATTTCCTTTATTCTCATGACCTTAATGTGTGATTCAGGGGTGATACTGTGTGGAGAAATTAGATGCTAATCCTTCTCAGGGGTTAAAGTGTTATTCCTTTCTATTTTAAGATCTAATACACTAATTCTCCACACTTTCTGCAGTGTATTTCTTTTAATTTTAGTTGAGAGAATTTGGTGTTAATTCATACAGTATCTTCTCATCACCTTTGCTGCTTAAGCATTTAGTGATATTGTAAGGAGAAGTTCCTTTTCAATCACTCCTGGGAATAAAATTCTGTTGTTTCATGTTGCATTACTTGTTAGGTATCTGGATCAGGGACATTAGATTCAAAAGTAATCTACCCATGACACAAGTTAACAAGATTGTGAAGAATTTGGAAAGTAAGAAGCTTATTAAAGCTGTTAAATCAGTTGCTGTAAGTATTACAAGGTATTTTGTTGACTAAAATGACACAATGTGGTTGTGTTCTATGTGGGTGAACCATTTCAGTTATGCACAGTTTTTTAACTCTTTTAGCCCCTCCAGTCTGATTGTTAATTCTCCCCCGAAGCTGTTGCACATTTCCTTTTAAATTGGTGATGAGAATTTGGTGTTGAATCAAGATAACATACTCTACCTAATAAGTTTAAGTATTTTCATTACCCGATTGCTGAATAATGTATGGATATTGTAGGGATAACTAAATAAACGTGCTAATTACTTCTGGCAGTCAAAGGGTTAGGTTGATATGGTCAAAGTTTCCCCAAAGAAAATTTAACATTGACTGTTTTTGGTTGAAAGTCATTACCAGACATCTGTTTGCCTACAAGTTGAGGAAAGACAAAATGGATGCCAGTTTGCTTCATGTCTGGCTTTCAAACATCTTGAAACAGCTGCCTTTGGGCAAGTTTGTGCTCATTCATCCTGCTTCTTTTCCAATATCTGGTACAACATTAACTTCGGTGATTCTTTATGCCAAAAGTCTAAAAAATCTTGATTTGTGAGTTGAGAGAGGACATATTTCTACAAACCCACCCAAATAACATCAATGTGCTTTTAATTAGTTCTTTTGTGATAAGAACCAAGGTAAAAAGGGTTTTTCTTTTCAGTGGATATTGTCTCATGTTTAATGACAATCTTTTCAGGCCTCCAGAAAGAAAGTATACATGTTATTCAACTTGGAACCAGATATAACAGTGACTGGAGGAGCTTGGTACAGTGATCAGGATTTTGAATCAGAATTTGTGGAAGTGCTCAATCAACAATGTCACAAGTATCTAGAACAAAGGGTAGGATAATTAGTGTGCCAGAGTCTTAAAATTCTTTCTCAATATGCTGAATATGGCTTCCAAGGTTGACATGCCTTAATACATAGAATTTTTCATCTCATACAAGGTAGCAAAATCAACAGATTTTGTCAGAGGGAGAGCAGGTTTATTTTCTAAACCCCACCCCTCAAAAGAACAACCCCCACCAATAAAAAAATCCTTGTGGACAGAACTGCACCAAACTGTCTTAGTTTTGTGGAATTTAGCTGAGAAGACACAACAACACGCATTCCAGTGGAGGATGTTTTGGAATTTTGTTAATAATTTTGTAATTTATATCTCTGTTGAAAATTGGTATTTTTTCATTGCAGGCTTTGCAAGTTGAACAAATGAATGTAGATCCACTGGCCAAGAGAAATGCATCTTATTCATCATGTTATGATGTATGGAAGTATATCTCTGAATTAGGGATTAGCAAGGTAAACTTCATTGAGAAGCTGTGTTCTCCTTTTGAAGGGGTAACCCAGGAGCCAGTAATATTTACTACCTGGAGTAACTCTTGTTACTCCCTAAAATCACTTGGAATTCTTGAAAATCAACAGGTAAAAGGATTGCTCTACCCATATCATGTTCTAGCATAATGGTGTCAACTTTTTTTTTTTACTGTTGTAGGTTCAACTGGCTGAAGGGGACATTGAAACAATTTTAAACACACTAGTCTTTGATGGAAAGGCAGAAATGTCATTGGTTGTTGACAACAGCTCGAGCAGATCATCAGATAATGGTCAGAAGAAACTTTATAGAGCACTTGCCCCATTGCTGCCAGCAGCAGGACTCATGAGTACACCATGTGGCGTCTGTCCAGTAAGGCTTGATTAATACTTGATTTACTGGTAACATAGCAATGTTATCATAAATAATCATAAGGTTTTTGCACAATGAAACAAATACAGGAGGAGAAACACTCCTTGTACAATCTTGTGACCATCTGAGAATGATGTGAACAAAAACTCACCATTCCTTTCATGTTCTTTGAGCAAAATACAAAGAATCCCCATAAATTTGCAAAGGAATAGTAGCTGCCATCATAATGATGATGGTATTTAGGGGTGAAAGTTCCATGAGGTGGCTCTTCCTGTCCACTGTTTCAAAGCTCAAATTGGAATTTGGAATGTTGGTTTTTGTGAAGGGAGGAAAACCAGAGGAATCAGAGAAATACCCACAGAGCAAGGGAGAACCAACAACAAACTCAACTCAGGTCTGGGAAGCCCCACTCCCCTTGGGATCCAGACCAATGCCTCACTTTCCAGCAGAGAGGAGACAAAAATACCCAAATCCCCCACCCACTTGAGACATAAGACCTATGACTCAATGCCCTCCAAAACTGATATACTCAAGGTGGGGATGTTTTAGGGTTTACTTAAACTGGTGCATAACAGGTAGTGTATAAGATCTCTACTTAGTGCGCTAAAACTAGGAAGGAACTCAAGGTAACTATCTCCCCCCTTGGGGCCACAAGGGTCTACTTTCCAACATTGACATGGATATTTCATCCCATTACAGGTATCCAACCAGTGTTGCAATGGTGGGCCCATATCTCCAAGCAAATGTATTTACATGAGGGACTGGCTCTCTGAGCTTTAACACTCTTAATTGCTTTGTAAATAAAAGATAAATGATGGCTACAGGCATACAAATATGTTTGACCAATCAGTTAGCTCATGGACTGTCATTTCATTTCTGCAACTGGACAACAATTTACTGCTTAGCAATTAAATTTTAAAGATAGAGGTGTAGGAAAGATTATCATTCAAATAAAGAGATCAAATGTTGCCTGAAATTGCTGGCCTGTATTAGTTTTTTTTTGTTGAATCTAGGCCCATCTAACATTTGGGAACATCTAATATTTGCAACAAACATGGAAAGACAAGTGTTCTTGATTTCCTTTTGTGCATTGTTCTTAATATGTGGAGTTTGTTTTTTAACAGGCAACCAAGGATTCATCAGGGCAACCAAATTCAAGAATTTTGATTGCAGACTAAGATCCTTCAGAAAAAATAAATCACAAGTATTAGGAAACAGAGTAGTCTTAATTGCAAAAGTGCTATCTATTTTGGTGAGAATAATAATTGGATTCATTTTTAAATAATTTACTGCATTAACTACTCGCTTAAGTTTATTGAAGGAAACTAAATGATTTTGATTTGAACTCATTGCTTGGTATTTACAAGAACATTTTACTTTCCCACTAAGTTTGTTCATTATTTTTAACCCTTTTAATTAATTAATTAATTAATTAACTAATTTATGAGGAAATGTGTAGCAGCTAAATGAGAGAAGTAACAATCAGATCTTAAGAATTAAAGGGTTAAAACTTTTTCCAAGATTGTCCCAACTAAAGCTTCGATTGATTCAATTCAGTAAAAGATAACTACTTCATGACTGGTACATCAATACAAAAGTTAATTATCAACAAAATATAAGGAATTAAGTTTGCAGAAAGGGAGACAAAGGAGAAGGCAAAATGTTAATCACCACTAAAAAAATAGCAATCATATTTTGAGTTCTAGGCAATCATTAAGGGACCAGAATTGATGTTCCAAAACAATACCAGAACAATGATTTTTCCACAAAAGCCAGTCAAATGGCTGTGTATTTAAGCATTTGGAAAAAAAAGGAAAAATACTGTACACCCTTAGTGGTAGCATTATAGAATATGATGCCATGTTTTACTGTTATCATCATTATTAATTCAGAAACTACCACCTGTGTTGTGATTTCTGAAGAACTATTATTTAGATGCTGTTACCATTAATTGGAAGAGTTTAAAAGCGAAGTTCACGAAAGTTTGTTCAAGATAGGTACATATTAAATACTTCAAATTTAACAATGACATTTGGAGATGAAATTTCTGTCATGAGTGAAGGAAAATGTATTATGTCCATGCTTCTTTCCTTTCTCACTTTTTTTTTTTTTTTTTTTTTTACGAAAAGGAAAATATGTTTGAAATAACAGTAATACAGCCTCATTACTAACACGGATTGCCCCCAAAATAACACGCATTCTAATTCAATAGCCATTTCTCTCTGCAGCTTTTAATACAAAATATGATAATATTGTTAATGTTCCAAAAGCTCAAATGAAGGCCTGCTGACTTGACAAGCTGTCCATGAATGGTTTAACCAGCTCAGTTGTGGCAAAGTTGAAAATGAGTCCAAAAGTAATTGATATTGGTAAGGCAGGTAGAGCTTTCCTGTAGATTGCCAGGAGGAGGAGTGTTAAGCACAGACCCTGCAAGGAACAAACAACAAAGCCTATTAATTTTCTGAAGAAACTGTGGCGCCACAGCAGTGAGGGGTATTACAAGATAATTTGGTAATAGAAATCGCCCATTCTGAAGAGTTTCTAAAACTTAGTTTTGTGCATTAGCCTTTCATCAATTGCTCTAACAAAGGGCTAAGACTCAAAACCTCAGTTTTGGAAACTCTTTATGTTGATCAATTTGTATTATCAACTCGGTTGATAAAACCAGATAATCCATTTAGAAGTGAATAAGTAGCTGAAATAAGTTCCACCACAGTTAAACATGGTAAGTGGGCAAAGTACGAATTTTGTTAAAATTGAAAGCACTTAGAATAGTGCAGAACAAGAATCACTGAATAATGGTCAAGATTCTTGCAAAATTCTTGTTGAAAACCCTACATTAGGATTCGGTGTTTGAAGTCAAGGAAGGTCTTGATGACAGAAAGAAAGATCTAGGTGATTTTTTTAATTTAAAAAAAAATTTATTGATAAAAATGACCATGATCCTAAAGGCATTGGTAGCCATCATGGCCAAAGTGTCTCTAAAGTCTCAAAAATACATAGAAAGGAAGATACTGGTAATTGCTTAGGGACCATGGGAAATGCTGGTCTGACATTCATTCAACCTTAGAAATTTGTTAAAGAATTGTGGAGGTCCTCAGAGGATTTACGGGGATATTTTTGCAATCATCAAACTGTAAACAGAAAGAAGTATACGGAATTTTTTTTTTTAAGATTTCAGATCAGAAGTTAGATTTCACGCTAGCCCCAAGTTATCTTAACCCAGCTTTGAACAACTTAGCCCAGTAGATTCCCAAATTAAAACTGGCTGCTCAGTCAGATTCAGACACCAGAATTAGCAAAAAAAAAGAAAAAACAAAACTGGTCCCTTTCAATAGTCAAAAAGTACTCTCAGTACATCTTGACATCATAATAATGCGAATCATCATTGAGCAGATCACAGATCTCACAACAAGGCAATAAAAAGGAGTTAATGATTAAGGAATGACCAGTTTTCAGCACTTACAATAAGTATAGCTACAAAGCAAGCAATTGTTGTGTTCCAATCCTTGTAGGAGGATGCTTTGCCAACCAGAACACTGTAGAATATGAAATCTCCAAGGCCTAGTTTTACACCCTCTGGTGATAAAAATAATGAAAATCAAATTTAAAAGATTGCTTTGCAAATTACCATAAATCACTGAATGATTCATGATTCTTACTGTTTAAAAAATACAAATAGCACTAATATTCCCTAAAGCAGCACATTAAACTCTGTGTTTCTTTAGGATTCATTTAAATTAAATTTACGCTGAAGAAATCATACATGGTTATGTTGAACAACTGGTCAATCAGTCAAAACTTGAGGAAGAACTCTCCAAACAATGAAAAATACAGGTAACACTATGGAAATGAAACTCTGAAGCAGTTTTAACTAAGGCAAACAAAAAAAAAAAACCCACTTAAAAACACCCTTTTCTCAGACACCAATAAATTGAAACACTCAATAAAAAAGCATAAAATCATACAAGCACTATCAAGATTATGTGTGGATGAGTATTTTAAAAAGTAACAGATCGTTATCTCCTTTGGGACTCTGGTAATGACTTCTTCATTTTCACCATCAACAGTTCTTTCAGAGTTCCTCTTAGAAGAAATTCACACTAAATGATCAAATATTCCAAAGTATACAATAAGTGAACTCACTTTCTTCTTCTTCACTATCTTGACCATCATTTGGTGATTCTTGTTCTTCCTCTCGTGAACCCAGGGTCCTCACCGCATTTTCTGCAGCCTCGTTTGTGGGTCCTACCCCTTCAGTAGACTCTAGTAATTCCTCCTCGTTTTCTGAATTAACTCGTGTGACTGATGTCACTCTTGCTCCTGCACCTTCACTGTTGTCTCTATCAGCCATGCCAATTGACCACATCATGGTGGCTGTAAACACAACAAACAATTGGATTTTTATTTTTCAGAATATGCCTGAATCTCTTGTTGGAGGAGCGCTTCTAGACAATGTTTCACATGTTGAATTGTAGCTGCAATGTAAAAAACTTACAGGAGTAAATTAATGATGGGAAGAGAGGCTCATCTCGTTCTTGTGCAGTTTGCACCAAAATCTTCAAAGGCCCTTTGGGACATAGAACAGCACACAAATCTACAGGAAAAAAAATCAACCATTGCAACTGTTATTTGAGGTATTTCACAAGCAATATAAACCCACAGTAAGACTAAAGAGAGGGTGTTGTTGCTTACCATAGAGTGAAATAGCTGCCAATATTGCCCAAGTAGTCCAGTCTGGCAAATATTTGATAAAAACCAAAGCCTATGGAGTAAAACAAGCTTTGCATCACCAATTGAAAAAAAAGTATGAAAGCTGTTAACAGAAGTCTACCACTGTATGTAAGACTTCAGGTCCATTTAGCCTTCAAACAGGCTCTCCTGTTAGGGTTCTGCCTTACGCCCCATTTTCTGAACACACGTGCCTATTACTGGTACAGCACCCACAGCCTCTTATGGACAATCTATTGAAACCCCTGAGTACGTTTACATCTGCTGAACTTTGCTTTGAGCCCCACATCTTCTAAACATCCATACATTCTCAAGCAGAAATGGGAATCAACTGGGGGAATATTGTTTGATTGGTTAGCACATTTTTAGATCTAAAATTATAAGTGAAAGGCTTCACTGATATGTATGGGAATGTGGCAATTAAGTGTCCAGAAGTGAACAATAAGGACATGAAACTTATTGTGTTTTGGCCTCACTAAGTATTGTTAGTGACTCATTAGTTTAAGAATTTTATCTTATGCTTTCAAACCAGTACACATCTCACAACAAAAAACAACCAAACAAACAAAAAACAAAGCTATGGCTTACCATCAAAGCACTAACTAAGATAAGGTATGCTTGTTGTAATCTAAGAGGTCCTTTCCAATGTATGCAAATCATTCCTACAACCCCAAAATTCCAGATTATCAATGATAATGTGAAGTAGTCCATTGCTACATTGTACACCTTCAGCACCTCTCTGTTGACAACAAGGACAAATACTGCACATTAAAAAAGAGTTTTGTCACTGACATACAAAGCACCTTAGCCAAAAACAAAGGCAAGCTTAGGATAGATGACAACCGAGGAAAACAGACTAGGTGTGGCTAGGAAAATAGAGTAAATAGAGATATTTTTAATAGGTGTCAAATCTAATTTGTGATTGAATTGGGTTTTACTTAAATGAGATCTCTTATAGGCTTTGAAAACTTGCTACACACTCAATAAAACTGAGAGTCTAACACAAACAGTAACATTCGCCATCATTCTAAGAAGTCACACGATGACAAGTTCCAATTGTTTTATTTAATGGGGAAAGCAAAGCTGGTAAAGTGAGTGTGAAGTATGGATGACTTACTGGAAATAAATGTAGCCAAAGAAGAATAACAGCATTAAAGACGATAGCACCAACCATCCTGATATTACCTAGGAAACAACCAGAGCATTCCTGTGAATGTTTTAAGGTAATTAATTATTATATTTCACTAACTTAATTTCCCTTTTAAAAAGATCTGAGAATCTCACTCTAACAAATTTGCTTTAAGGAAGGTGTGGCACTGTGGTATTATTACCAATATATGTCTCACAATCCAGTCCCTTGTTAAATGAGGCAGATTAGTACAATCTTCCCATAAATATTATAAGTCTTTACAGAGAAATAATAATTCATTATCTGATGAATACCAGCATGCTGCTAGAATTTCATGATTTACACAAACCCTCTAGAATGTTCCCACTTCCAATGCATGGCTGTGTAAATGATATAATTTTTTTCAGGCTTCTTTTCTGCAATTGCTTAAAATTGCAGCTCACCTATGAAAATCATTCATTATCTAGTGATACTTTACCATATGATGTTACTAACTTTACTACATAACAAGTACAAAAAGAACACTGGAGTTAACTAAAGCTACTTTCAACCTAGGTTCATACAGCGAAAAAAATGTTTTGTCACCTTGGAGATCATGCGAGCAATCATTATGGTAAACTTATTGCAGAGTGGTCTCGATGTGGAGATAAAACTCTAAGTTCAGAGGGAATCTTGAGATATAACAGGCTCACGTAATATGAGTAACAAGTTTAAATTACATGTGGGGAGAAGCAAAATTACTGTACTCACACAATAGCATCGGAACTTATAAAGCAGCACAAGGACAATGGTGAGAGCCAGAACAACACCAATCACTATGGAGGCATTTGCTATTGCCTCTCCAGCCTTCCTTGCCTGGCTTATGTTTCCATCCTCATGAAATGGTGTGTACACACTAATAGATCAACATTGAGGTTGATTGATTAGAAAAATGATCAATATTTCCCTACATCTAAGTAGTTTGGAAAGCCACCAAACTCTAGAACAAAAATGAATCTTTCAAATCGGCACTCTTTATCTCCACGGTATCAATAAGTGCTTTCCATTCAACTAATTTATTTGTTTTTCTTTCGCCAGTGGCATAGCCCCATTTTCTGCATATAAACACAAACACAACCCACAACTCCCCCATTTGCTCTAACAAAGGGCTACTTCTCAAAATGTCAGCTTTGAAACTCTTTTTGGTGGCCAATTTATGTTATCAACTCAGTTGATAATACTAAATTACCCTGTTATATACAGCCCTCAATAAACCAAGAAACAGCTGATAAGGGGCAAATAAATGACCAACAGAAAACCTTTTACAGGGAACTAACATCTGACAAAGGGTCAAATGACAGTGAACAGACAGCTAGCAAATGGCCACAGAAAACCACCTTACTACCATCAGTTAGTTAAAGGGCTGCCAACACATGATTGCCCAATAGTTTCTCAGGGAGATCTTGTTAACTTTTCTGCCATCAAAAAAAATTTCAAATCTGAATACTGTTGTATAAAAAAAAACTCTATCAACATGCCACCTCATCTCAACCAAAGACACCTTTAAACGTTGGTTTTACATGAGAGCTGGCAGTCTGTTGCTTCACTAAGGAAAGACACAAAATGATGTTAAAAAAGATTGACTGGTAAATTGAAACAAAAAATTTTTCATCTTTTTTTTGACATTCCCTTCCCAATATTCTGAAAGAAAGTATACAAGAGACAGCTGTGGGCAACTTACAGGTATGTGCCTTCTTTCCGTGTATAGAATGTCACTGACGCTATAGTTGCTACAACAACCAACATACAGGTCGAAACAGGAACTATTAACATCATAACACTCTTGGCTCCATATTTGAGCATCTCCTCCTCATCCATTTCACTATCATTGGGCGATACATCTCGTACCCTTTGTTCCCTGCCCTGATTTCTCTGACGTGCTCTTGATGGCCTTTCATTACCACCTTCTTCAAACAGTTCAGGCCCATTATTCTGACAGGAAAACAAATAAGTATGTTGGTTGAACCTTTTAAACTCTAATATCAGTATCCATATTCTCTATACTGTTCCCTATACATTTATTTCAGTACTGACAATCAAAGCCTCTTAGATTGCTAATCATTTCCTTTATTTTAACGAATGAATGATTCAGCCGTACTACTGCAAAGAGAAATTAGAAGCTGGTTATGCTTAAGGTTCTGAGGGTTAATCAAAATTACTTTACAACAATGGACACCATAGTTGTTATCATTAATAACCCCTACAGAAGATTGGCATCTAATTTCTCCTCACAATATCATCCCCGAATCAAACATTAAGGTTGTGAGAATAAAGGAAATGATCACCAATGAAGGAGGCTCTTGACTGTTAAACAAATTCCTCTTATCAGCATCATAGGAAATGTACAAAGAACAGTATGAAGAATATGAAAACTGTTGTTAGGGTATCAAGGGTTAATCAACTCCTGGATGGAGTTGGGGAAAGTGATGACACATTCTTTTGAACTAAGCCTGGACTCTAACATTTCACATCTACTGTTTAGTTTTACCCTACACCCACTGTTTCCCACTATTCTTAAATCTATTTCCAAAATAAGCCAGCTTAATGATGTAAGGAAATTCTGAGTGAACATTTCGCTGATTTTAAAGAAAGGGGAGCTTAGAATAGGCGTTTACGGGATATGACAGAAGTGTAACCATTTGTGTCTCCAAAGTTATCATGATCAAGCACAGACGTGTTTTCGTTCGAAAGAGGCTCGAACTCTCTACTTTTCAGTACATTGAAAGTTTACAAGGGACGCGGGCTGACAGCACAACACTAGGTGTGTCTAAATGTAACTGATAAAGTTCTTAAACTGAGCAATCTTTGAATATTAAACGCGAAACTGAAGAGGGAAAAATATGATTTTTAATGATGATATTAAGGTGATTCCTGGGTGTAAACAACAACCAAAGAAACTCAGAAATCAGAACAGAAACTGAAATCTCTCATTACAATCTTCAGCATCAAAAAGTACTAACCGTATCTGTTATTTCGTTATTTTGTCCATTTCTTCGACTCCGGCGGTCACTGTTTCTGTTATCACGAAAACTCTGAGTGACTACTTCGCCCGACATTAGACTGGTTGTTTCATCCACGTCGTCCTCGTTCATGTATCTGTTATCTCAAACATTGGCACTGACTTCAAGCAGAGATTCCTTTCACGAAAGCCGTAAAAATTTCCTCAACTGCACGAGGCTCAGTAATTTTGTAAAACCATCATGGCGGAAAACAGTGACGACATTCCTCTTTTCCCTCGATATCAGCCTGAGACCGAAAGAAGGCTGGTAACTAGAAAGGGCGTTACATGCGTGACTGGGAAGAGGATGAGGATGAGGAAATAACTTGACCCTTTAACTCCCATGAGTGACCAAGCCAGAATTTCTCCTTACAATATCATTACTGTATCAACCAGATAAGTGATGAGAATGAAGAAAAATATCAATTTGGGGATAATTGCTGCCAATCTGACTGGGCGCCTGTCACATCTGGTGTTCCACAGGGGAGCATTCTTGCCCCCCTGTTATTTATCCTATACGTCAATGACATCCCTGAATCTTTATCAAGTCCTGCAGAAATGTTTGCTGATGATATGTTAATCTATAATTACTGTACTCCATCTTAAACGTCCATCACTGCCCAGGAGAGTCTAGATAAAGTCACTGATTGGTGTGGCTCGTGGCTTTTAGGAACAAATGCTGACAAATGCGAGTCCATGAAGTTCACCAGGACTAGAACTCCCTCTCCGTGCAACTATTCTATTAATAGCAAGCTACTTACCCAAGTATCTACACACAAACATCTTGGGGTAGTTCTTTCCAGTGATTTATCTTGGAAACCCCACGTACTGTCTGTTGTTGCAAGATCGAACAGATTATTGGGCTTACTCAAGCGGACATTTGGATCTCACTCTAGGGCTCTATTTACTGGTTATAGATCCATGATCCGTCCAATACTCGAGTACGCTTGTCAAGCGTGGAATCCTCACCAAGCATATCTCATTGAAAAACTTGAATGCTTTTAATTATTTTAAATAAAGTTGTTATATATAATTGGTTGATCCAATACTAAATTCTCTGACCTAACATTATAAGAATTGTATGGTTGACAGTAAGGAGAATGACAAATTTGATCTGGGAGTTAAAGGGTTAAAGGTACCTCTGATGGGGTTTACAAACGACATACATGGAAGCAAATAAGCTGGAAATCCTGTCAGGTTTCCCTGACAGCCAGGCTCAAGGCTTCTGTTGTCCACCATCAGTATGAATAGATTAAACGCTGCTAATATGAAGTGAAACACTGATGTCTCTAAATTTCTTCTGAATTTATTGTTGACAAACTTTCAATAATTTAATTGACAAGGTTTTTTTTTTAAGTATGTGTCGAATAAAATTACCTTGAGTGGAATCTAACACAATTGACACATCTTCCTTAACAAAAGCTTGAGGTGGATCAAATTGAAAAATTCAGAAATAGTTTTTTTATTTCTCATTAAAGAAATTGTGCCAAGACTTAATGTGGGACACACAATTCAGGACGCTTTTAACCATTTCATGTCCTTACTTAAAGGTGATCATACCCTTAAAAAATGAAAAATATATTCCTCTTGAGCATGGGAAAAAGGAAGAAAAATTAACCCAAATGGATAAAAGTAATGGAAAACTTAAAAAACCCGACCCCAGTTGTTGGAGAGGTGGATAATACTATCCAATGGATAAATCTCTCTCCAGTGGATAGCACAGTACATTTTGTTAGCACTGATGTACAGGAGAGCAATTTATCTGTTGGATAGCATTATCCACCCTTTGAATAACTGAGCCCTGGCTAATAAAATACCAACTTCAACTGTTTAGACTATGTAATCTACTTTATCACAGATAAAAATATGAAAGTGTATTTTGACATGTGGATGGTAAGTGTGTTCCTGAACAGTTCAGTACTGTACTAAGACATAACTAAGACCTTATTAACCTTTTCCAATAGTAGATGTGGATGTATGTGATTCTTGTTAAACAATTTCTTATGTCTGAAAAGCTAGTTGTTAACTGGAGATTTAGAGTTTAAAGAAAGAAATATTTACTTGGTAATACTTAACTAAAATTAGCTTCATGAATGTGTTCTGTACTAGCTCATCTGTAATTCAAGACCAATTTACACCCTTAATTTTTTTTTACCTCTGATGTTGTCACGGGTGGTTTGTTGGTCAAACTACTTTCCCTTTTTCATCAATTCTCTCATTTCTTAGGTGTTTACATGCAAAAATCACAAGCAATAAGTGCGCAGTATAAATTGATCTTAACACAGACCTACATTTGATAATAACTTTATGAAAACAAATAAATTAATAAATTAAATTAAAACGCTTTTCCCTTTAAGTCAGAAGTGGTGAACTTCATTGGTCACTTTGGTCATTGACTGAAGACATTAAAGACAACATATTAAATCTAATAAACTAGATACTAGCTAGTCTTCTTTTAATCCCTTACCACCTAACATTGGTATGTATAATCTCCAAACTATTCTCTATATATTTCCCAGGGGTGCTGAAAAGGAGAACTTGTTTAACAATCAAAAACTTCTTTAGTTGGTGATCATTTCCCTTTTTCTTGTGATTTACATGTGTGACTTAGGGATGATAATGTAAGAAGAAATCAGATGGTAGTCACTCTTTTTGGTCAAAGGGCTAATTATTGTCTCCTCACTTCAAAACTTGGAGAAAACCTAACTGTCATCTCCAGCTTCGAGTCTACCTTCTACCTTGAATTCATTTTCTAAAATCTTTTCCATTCCAAAACTTCAACTGACATGTCTTGGATATTTTTTTATTCAAGTTCAGCTAGTTCACCTGTAACCCACTATCCTGGTATCTAATACCTACAGACAAAACTTATTTCTTTGGGTACCTTCCTCTCTTAGGTGTGTGTGTGATTTTAAAAAGAAATTAGCTTCTAAACACTAGTGTTTGATTTCTGATTGCCCTCTACAGGCTTAGGTGTGTTATCTACAGGATTATGAGCATAAAGAATTACTGCATAAGAAACAATAGCAATGGCAACGAACGTGAAAATATCAACTGGAATTCCAAAGATAATCCAGCACAATACAGCAGTGAACATGATCTCTAGTGCACTAGCAAAAGTCTTAAGAATAGAATTCAGCTGCTTCAGGAACAATGCTGTGGTTATGCCAATGCCAGCATTATTGAAAATAATGGCCAAAACTTTACCTCTGGCAATGGATGCTAGGCTTTCTCCAGTAAATGCATCAGATAATGTGCCATTGTACCAGAGAACAGCAAAATTACACAAGACTGAGTCTACATACATGAAAAAATTCTGAACCATAAATGGCACATCACCACCTTTACCCTTTAACAAATACTCATTATAAACACCAGCAAAACAGGAACAAAACACTTGGACAAGGATTAACAGAAGATGAATGTCAAACTGTATGGAGAAAGAGCTACTTCCTGCCGCAAGGTTCTCAAATTTTATCTGCTTGATAATACAACCAGATGTTAGCAACAGCAAAGATACCCACTGAAGCCCACTCAGCTTCTTACTAAACAATATCTGCAAGAAAAAAATACAGGTAAGTTCTTCAACACTTTTAATTCACAAGATCTGATCAATACTTCTCTCTTCTAAGCGGATTAGGTCAAGTCTATCCTCAAGCCCAGCAGCTCTTGCAATTCAAGCTGATCCCAGTTTGCATAGTATAAATAAATTAAGAGTTCCATTTACTGAATCACCAAGTTTTAAGTTTAACCCTTTAACTACCATGATCTCATTAGTAATTCTCCTTACTCTCTGCCATACAGTTCTTTTAATGTTAGTTTCGAGAATTTGGTATTGGATCAACTTATTATCTCTTAACTGATTAACTGGTATTTTTCTTTATTCTCATCACTTGTCTGCTTGATATTGTATTGATATTGTAGGGAGAAATTTTGTCTTGGTCACTCATGGGAGTTACAAGGTTAAGTAAGATAAACATTTAGGTTCAGAGCTCCAAGCTGTTACCATTCTGATCACCATGGCTGGTAGCAAAAATTTGGAAACAAGAGAAAAACTTTTTTTAAATCCCCAAACACATTGTGGCATAAGTTTCCTTTTGTAAGATGAAGGACCAAATGAGAATTTGAACATATCCTGACAGACATGGATAACAATGTCTAATTTATAAAAAAATCAGGACTTGCATCTCTCTCTCACTGCCCTAAACAAGACATGAAATCACAGTGGAACTCCCCTGAAGGGGACACCCTCAGGGACTGACAAGTGTCCTTTGATAAGAAAAGTCTACTGGATTGATGTTAGGCTGGAGTTTGTTAATAATTAATCACCAAAAAAAAAATTAATGAGTTGAGGTGTTCCAAAGGAAAGCTTTCACTATTAGTGAAATCAAAATCTTGATTTGCCGCACTATAGTTTCATTACTAATTGCTTATGGGCAGAAAACCCTTAAGGAGGGAGTAACTTCACTGATTTGTTGTTTCACTGAAAGGTGTAAAACTCTAAAACTTATCTGAAAACAAATATGCATGTGGAACATGTGTTAAAACTAATATTGACTAAATCATTTCCAAAAAAAATTGGCAAAGCAACCATTCTATATTAGAAGAATTCTTCCACAATTTGAAATGCTAATTAGGTGGTTTTTCCCATGACTACATATGAAATCTTAAAGAATGCTCAATTTTTTATTTCTAAGCAAAAGAACCATATTTGTCAGATTTTTTAAAATTTCCCCAAAGAAAAATTTCCCTATCTGACTTTAAAAAATGTGATGGTGAGATTAGCAAAACAAATTTAATCAGAGGTGTCCAAAACTCATCAGCTTTGCCTGGAAAAATAAAACAGAAAAGAGATTATGATAGATTGAACAGAGTTATTGCCTGCATTATTACCTGAAAGATTACTCCAGTTACCACAACTCTAAACTGCAGCAGGAGGTAGTAAGTTGTTGGGTCATAGTTGGCTAAATTCACAAAAGCCAAGTTGTTGTAGAGACAGTACATGAAAGAAGGCACCACATAAAGTACCAGCACTGGAGACAAAATCAGAGAAAAGAGGCAACATTAAGCATGTGTATATCTTTTAAATAAAGCTAGTCTACATCTTTATATTTCTCCTCGACAAATAGATTTATCTCCAAGAAAGTGCCATAGTGAGTGGTATACATTAACATTAGATGGGAAAGACCTCAGGGAAAAAGGTTAACAAGTAAATTTTTTGCTAATTAATTTTAAAAAAGTTGATGTCTGTTTGACAATTTACAAGATTTCAAGATGCCCAATTTACAGTGTCAAGGCAAGGGTCTAAAATCAAAGAAAATACTCGTGTGCAGGTAAATTTTCAATTACCTTTAACACTGATTTCACTCAATCACCAAATAATCTCAAATTTAATCATTTACTTTGAACTTTAGGGGACTTCTAGCCACAACAGGACTATTTTAATTGTAAGGATAAGAAAAAAACAGAAAAATACCTTTAACATTTGATCGGATATGCTGCAAGAACTCCCCGAAGGTTGATCTAAACAGAAACAAAGCGATTTCAATTTTATGGTGCTTTTCAAGTAAGTGCTTTCACGCTGACAACAACACCTTCACAGTACATATCCAGCTGATCACAATATACAAACATATACAAGCCTTGCAAGATATTATATGCATGTAAAACTGCTTTACAACACGAAATGTTTAATTATAATTTTAATACACCTACGTTTGAAGCTGAATTCCTACGGCAATTATGAGTTTGACGAATTCCGTCAGTAGAACCACAGTGACAGTATTATACGAGTAGTGGTTGCTTTTGTCTTTAGTTGCTGTAACAAGGATGCCTGTCGGAAAAAAAGCGGCCAATATTAATTACTGTGACACATATCGAGCATAACAAAGAATATATTGTACTATACCACAAATATCAAGTAAGAAAAAGCCAATACTGCGAAATCAATTAACGAGGTTTTTTTGTTTATTGAGAATAAGGAAACGAATCAAGTGTGGTAAGTTAGCCCACAGACCTTGGCTTATAAATAGGGCCATGTACCCTACGAAAATCAAAAAGTGTGTTTTCGTAGGAAAGAGGTTTTTGAGGTCTGAAATAGATCCAAGTCCTCGAGAAGACGGCATCGTTTTCATTGAGCTTTGGTCCGTTGACGAAGCCATCTACAGTCGTTGTAACTCGCTTACAGTGAAGGGGTGGGGCGAGTAGAATCATGGGAAGCTCTCCCCAGGTTTCATCCGCTCAATTTCCATAGCAACGTTTCTCGGGGAGAAAAGCAAAAAGAGCAAAAATGGCGGACTTACTGAACGCAGATGGAGAGAATCCTAAAAGGACACTAGTATTTGTGAATCATGTGGATTTATATACTGGAAAAAGTATAAGCAAGGTGAGGGACATGCTGTTGCTATATCTGTTACGTCTGAAGAACCGGAACTTGAAGCATCTGGAGCAGCAACTCAACTCTGGATTTTAAGACACAGAACTCTTTGGTCCATTTATCAAACAGATCTGACTTTGATGTGTTGTGGTGCAGGTTTTCTGCTTATGAATAAGCGCTTTAGTTTGGAAAAAATGTTTTTTTTTTTTTTTTTTACCAGTCGAGTTTCCAATCAATCCCCGTAGCTTTTATTTAGTCTTGATATCTTTCTTTACTTTTCATAGATATTGACAGAGTCTGTGGTTGGTGCTACTGCAGAAGAAGATGAAGTTAATGATGATGAGTCTCAAGCTAGTGGACAGCCCCAAATTCCAAAGGAAAATTGTTACAAAGTAGTTGGTACTTTACAGGATCCAACGCAAAACAAACCAAAGTGGGTTGATGAAGTCTTCGAGGTATATATGAATTGACGTCAGCCTTATTTCTTAGCTAAAACCTTGCTAATTAACTTCCAGTCATAATGATTTATGTTTTATTACACTTTTGGATCTATGTATACTTCTGTGATCTGTCCATCTAATCATCTGTTAAGTTAAATGATCAGACTATACTGTGGAGTTATCTGACATTGGACGATCTGGCTCTAGTTGTTTAAAAGGAGGGTAATCAGCGGATAAGTGTCAAGAAGACGTAATGCGTTATTCAGCGGATAGAGGTTTATCCAGTAGGTAGCTTTATCCACCCTTTCAACAACTGGGGCCTGACCTGTAAAGCGATTTCAGTGGATAACTCTCATGTTTACTCTGCAGTACAATACAAAAGAAGATCTGCTTCCCCATTTACTGGAGTGCGACATTATTGTGTATGACATAACTGGGAGTCCTGATCAGGTAGATGAGGCTACTTGGGCTGTGTCAGGTAATTTGTTATTTGTAACCAATGCACCAGCAATAAATTTATGTGGAGTTTAATTTCTTTACTCATCAAGAACAGAACAACTACAAGATTGGAAATAATACATGAATAACACTGGAAATACAAAAAACATAGGAATTATAAATAACATAGGAAATGCAAAACACTCAATGAAAGGGCAATTTATGAGACAACTTTGGAGTACAGCTGGCTTAAGAACATACTCTTGATAATTTTTTCAACTCAAGCTCACACCTCTTATTTGCATGATCTGCACGAAGGTCAAACTCATAGGGATAGCCACATGGATTGGGGCTAGGCAGGGGATTGGTTTCTACATTATTCATGTTTTTTTTTCTGACTAACCCTCAATCAATTGAATTAAAATTCAGCTCAGCTAGGTTTTAAACAGCAAATGGATAAAGAGGGTTAGTTTTTGACAGAGCTGTGAAACATGCTGCCTTGGTAGTTTTATTACTTTCAGAACAAATGACCAAGGTCTAACACTAATTGTCAGCTTCAAAAACATTTTATATTGGTCAATGTACATTATCAACTCAGGTGATTAAAACAAGTTATCCAGGTTTTAAACAGCCTGTCTTGGGTTCAACTTCTGTACAGGCCTTATTTTTTTTTCTCTCAGGCTTTGTTTTCATCACTCCTTTAGTAGTGTTCATAACTACAATGACCACTCTCATCTCCTTTTAAATCAGTAATCTTATTTGAAGTACCAGAAATTGAGCAGCATCCGTAGAACAAAAAGTTGTCATCCTTAATTCAATCTAAAACTGCCCAGATCACTTACATTGCCTCTGAATAATTTAGCTTAACCCTTTTCCTTCAGAAGTGATCAGCAGTTTAATTATCCTAATAATTTTAGAGAAATTTTATCACACAGAAAAAAAGAATTAAGAAAATTATCAAATTGATCTTTGGTGTATTTAGATATGTCATCAAATTCACAATTCTCAATTAAGTTATTCAAGAAATTCATTGTTATTTAAGTTAGAAGAAAACTCTTTCAAAACTTTGGGAATGAAGCATTCATAGTGTCATATATGCGATCCTTTTGCAGCCCTTCATGCAGAACTGGAGAATTTCAACACATTGAAAGTATTCATTTGTTTATCAACTGTGATGACATGGGCAAGAAGCAAACCACTTGATCCTGTGAGTTTTCATGGTTGTCTTGCTCTTATTCATTTACAATTTAATTGAAACCTTCAAGCAAAGTACAAACTTAAAAAAAAAATGTGCACTCTACCCAAAGGAGGTTCACTGTTTCCCTTGGCACTACTATATTCATTGTACAAATTCAAAGTTTCCTGTCAACTAATAGGCCATTTTACAGTTGTTTACTTAGTTGCCAAGCCTTTGATTTGGAGTGAGGCTGAAGGTGACCTTGTTGTGATAGAGTCCAGTATCTAGTTAGCATGATAACAAAGTAATTTGCATTTGAAAAGCAGCAAGGTTTTTATCATAACAAGGTCACCCTTAGCCTCATTCCTGTTCAAAGGCTTGGCAACCAAGCACACAACTGTAAAATGGACTATTGACCACACAATCTATTTCTTGGTTGCGATGTTTTGTTTTTCACCTTGGAGACCATGATATTCTTGCAAAATCGTGAAGGAAATAATGACAATATGTTAATTTTCAGTAATAATTTTTCATTTGCATTCACACAGGATGACCCAGAGATATCATTCACAGAGGATGACTACCGCCGCAGGAGAGCCCATCCAAACTTCAAATCCCACATCAGTGCAGAGAAGCTTGTCATCAAACATGGAAAAACAAACAAGTCCAAGTTTATCACTTACGTTGTGGCAGCAGGTTTAACATATGGATCAGGAGAGGACATCTTTCACTTTCTGTTTAAAACAGCATGGCATGGTCAGGCACCTGCATTGCAGTGTTTTGGCAATGGCCAAAATATTGTACCCACCATCCACATCAAAGACTTGGCAGCAGTAATTGTGAATATTTGTGATCAAAATCCCAAAGTACGCTATCTGGTGGCAGTGGATGAGTCTAAGAACACTCTTGAAGAAATTGTCAAGGTAACTATTGTTTGCGTAGTTTTTTGTCAAGTCATTTTTTTGTTCCATTTTGGTTCATATATGACCTCTGAGTAATTACTATGAGGATTGAGGAAATGAGGAAATGGGAACTTGGATTTAAGGTTTGATTCTTAGACTTGGCATCAGAGGCAGGTTGAGTTTGTTGATGGGCCTTGTCCTTGTTCTGAGAGTTTTTCTCTGGTTCCCTTGGTTACCTCCTCCCCCCTCCTTCCCTTCTCAAAACCAATTTTCCTCTTTCTGATTTTACCATAGAAAAGTGGACAAAAGAGCCATTTTTGTTATTGTTATTATAATAACTGGTTTTTTTTTTCATCATCATATGACTTTAGAGAGGAAAAAGTAATGGTAGGTAGTTATTTTTAAATTGTTTGATGCATTGTTTCAGGCTGTTAGTTTACACCTTGGAAATGGAAAAGTAAAGAACATCACAAAGGAGGAAGCACTTCTTATTAAAGAACTTGAGGTATAATCATGTTTTTTCACATGAATTTTTTTTGCTACTGTGAACAATTTTTTGTTGATTTAAGTGCTAGTAATTATTATTTAATTAATATTATTTTAATTTCCTTCCTTTTGAAGCAAGCTGACTTTGACTTGCTCCTAGTCAATCTGAGAATGGATGCCACTTACATAAAAGAGGGAATGAATATCAACTGGGTGTCAGAAGTAAGAAATATTCATGTAACCATTATAAGCCTCTAACTTCCATGAGTGACCAAGACAGAATTTCTCCTTACAATATTATACCAGTGCTGATTTGGTATTCCTCTTTCCATTAAAAGAAGCACAGTCGTTACGCATGTATGCAACTTTGATGTTTTTAGTAAAGGTTCTTGTCTTAATATCTTTTCTTCTCACTCTTTTTTCTCTTAACCCTTTAACTCCCATGAGTGACCAAGACAGAATTTCTCCTTACAATATCAATACAATATCAACCAGATAAGTGATGAGAATAAAGAAAAATATTAATTTGGGGATAATTGGTTGATCCAATCCTAAATTCTTAGAACTAACATTTTTAAGAACTGTATGTTTGACAGTAAGGAGAATGACAGATTTGAAGGGTTAACTCTCAAAATCTCCCTACCCTCCTAAAGAATATCAATTCCTGATTTTCTTTTGGAGGTTAGGGGGTGGCTGTCGAGTGGCTCTTAGTTAGCTAAGAGAGCTATGTACTATCAGAGAAGCAATCTGCCAGAATTATGCAACAATGGATCAACCATTTACAAAGATGTAGAAACATACATATATATACTACCAGGAACTTAGAAGTGTTAAGATTTCCCATTTATTAAATCCACAGACTGGACTTACAGAGAACATTGATGGTGTCATTAAAGAGTATAAAGAAACAAGGGGTCTTTTGGTAAGGTCTCTTGCACATATACAATTAATTTACATGTAAGTACTTTCATGTAGGAGATACAGTATCCAAATGGTTAGCGAGCTGAACTCTGGGTCTTTTTTAATAATCACTTGTATGGTTACAGACAGAATTGGACTCCACTCAGTCCTGTTACCATTATTTATTATCTTCCTAGAAGGATTTTTAGAGCCAACATTGCATTTTTTTGACAATTCAGTGTCATTTGTATCACTGCTGTACTGGAAAGTTTGCTGAATCTCTTATATTTTATTTGCATTTTAGCCTCTCAGGGCATGCATCATTGGCCCCCCTGCATCAGGAAAAACTCTGGTTATCAAACAGCTTTGTGAACACTATAAACTTCATCACATCAAAATTCAAGATGTGATTGACGAAGCTGTGGATAAACTGGTAAGGTCAAGGCTTCATGGAAATCATATATGTTCATCTGTAACATTGTAATTTTTTTTGTGAAATTGAACTTTTCACAGCACGTTTTGGGAGGGTAGCAAATGGATGGGGGGGGGGGGGTCAAACACGTCACGTGTACTTTAATCTGTATTTCACGCGTCGCGAAATCTCGCCTTATCTTGCCTTTCTGAAAAATTCCCACGTAATTTTTTAATTTTGGGCTTAATCATGCGTCGCGTATAAACAAACACTTTGCCACCCTTTTTTATTATAACAACGATAAGGTATTAATATTATAAAGGCATATCTACGAGTTCTTTAGATCTCTTTTAGAACATTCCACACTACAGCCTAGTAATGTGGCTAAAAAAAGGTTATTCCTGGCCTTTACTTCGACTGTAAAGTGTTCAAAACCTCCTTCTGAAGATCTTGTGATATAACTCTGATGTGGTTACACTTCAAGAAGACTGACGATAACCAAGATACCGATGTAAATCAGACACAGTAATTATTTGCAGTGCTATTTTTTTTTTTAGCAACGCAGTGCTGCTCGTGCTGAAGCCGAAGGAGATGATGAAGACGATTTAAAGGCGCAAGAAGATCAAGAATTCCTTGAGACACTTCAGGACAGCAAGGATAGAAATAGCGGTATGAGAACACATGATAAAATCCAGCATTTTTATAGTTTTCAGTAGATATTAGCCGTCGATCGTGCATTTCGAGTAATCTTAAATCTATGTGTCAGACTCTCGGTTAGAGGAAATGCGAAAAAGCGTGGCGCGAATAATGACGGGGATAAGTCAAGAAGGCGTGCGCGAGGCACGTGCGAAATGCGAGTCAAACGGTCGTCCTCTCGCACATGACGCATCCTTCGTGCTTGACTTTGCTCGATACTGTATGGTGGGGATCAATGCATGACGTGTCCGGCGTGCGCGCCTCGTCTTGATTCTACTCGACATAATGGCGGGGATTAGTCAAGGAGTAAGCGCACGCGAAAGGCGAGTCAACAGTCGTCCTCTTGCGCATGACATGCCCTTTGCGCACACCTCGTGCTTGCCTCTGCTCGACGAAAAACGCAAACAAAACGAAAGAAGAAGACGCTCCTTTAGCAGGCTATGAGAATGCAATGAAAAAAATTCATTGGGATGATGGCTCAGGAGTGCACAATAAAACATTGTTTAGAGCTTCTCCCTTTTCGTTGGTTTGTTGTATGAAACTAATTTTCATTTTTTTTTTCGTCTTTCCGCTCAGCTCGTTATGAAGATCAGTACATAATCAGGTTCTACAAAGACAAATTGCATTCCATGCCTTGTCAAAACCAGGTTCGTTGTATTACATTGTGTGTTAAACTGTATTTAAGTCCTTTAGTCCATTATGAGGCACGAACTTCCCTTACAAAAGTTAGAGATGTGGTCCGATAGACTCACATTGCACCCAAGTGGTTAAATAATCAATTCTACCCACCTTATAGTATCCTACTTACAGTTTTCACTGACAACTGTTGCTTTCATTTTTTTTAATTTGTTTCTTGTTTTGATCACCTGCTTATGTCGTTTTCTGTTATAACTAGGGTTTTATCCTGGATGGATACCCAAAAACATATGAACAAGCCAAAGAGTTATTTGCAGGTATAGCCTGAATTAGGAGATATATCTTGTCTTAGCACTTCATGTCTGCAATACTTGTTGTTTGTTAAGAGTGCAGCTAAAAGTGCCTCTCAGGAGCTGATGCCATGCTTTCAAGGCGCTTGTATTAACTTGAAATCCTTCATTTCAAATCACCCTCCTTCGTGTGAGTTTTTTTTTCCTTTTGGTTGTTTTTCCCGTCTTGGGAAATTGTGATTTCTTGATTTCCTTGTGAGTGAAAGCAATTTTCTGCGTTGCAACAGTCGTTCAAAATTTCATTATATCGCTGAATGTACCAGAAGAGCAATCAACTTAATTTGGCGTACTCACAATAAACCTTTCCAAAACTCTGTTATTAGGAAGATATTTTTTGCTTTTGGCTTCTTATCGCAGCTTTTTTTTTTTCATAGACAAGTCTACGCACAACCCTCCCAAGACCTTTTGCAATCCACTTTTTCAGCCATAACTGTATTTCTATGTAAACTGGTGTTTTTTGCTGGCCAAAGAAATTTTCAACTCAGTGATTGCTTTGGTTTTTCTAGCCATGCTCCGTGATTGGTCTAAAAATCCCGTGCTAGAGACCAAACACGTCTTCGTCGCTAGCGTTTTCCCGCGCTTCATTCAGTTTATATGGTGTCACTTGGGATTTCTATCGGCTCGTTGTGACATTCCCCTTTATTCTGGTTGACCGTTGGACTACTTGGGTATTATTTTTTACGACACTCGTCAATTATAGAATGCTCAACATTTGATTCTTGTTCTGTTTTTTTTTTCAGCTGAAGAGGGGGAAGAAGGCGAGGAGGACTCACCACTCAGTTACGACAAACTCATCATGCCAGGTAAAGTGAGCGCCATAAATGTATCAAGAAATATACCAAATTTGGGCTCGGTCATTGAAGCATCTCAGCGGGAAGGGATCTTAAATCCTTAAATCTTATCGGCAAATCAAATCTCGCGCTCGTAGCTGGTCCAGCTTTGAACAATGTTTACCGCTGTCTGGAATTTTTCCGCCCCATTCGCGGCATAAGGGAGAAAGGCAAACCAGCACAACTGTTTATTTACCAAATTTCACCTGGTCAGTGGTGTCTTATGCTGAGCGAGATTTTTTTTCTTTTCGTCTTTGCAGAGGTGGTGGTTTCACTTGATGCCCCGGACGAATTCTTAAAAACCAGAGTGATGAACTTACCTGAAAGTGTCGTCGCCGGTACACACAATACAGAGGAAGGTGAGATAATAACAGCTAAGAAAAAAAGCTAAGTGCGCGTTGGCTATATCGTAAGGTTGCAATTTTGTTGCACAGTTGCGCTCATTTGTGGGGTGAATTCGCCAATGAGGTAGTTTTAATTCGCCTCAGAACGACCGTAGTAGGTACGGAAGGTACCACCGTGGAAACTAGAATCAAGCATCCAAATCGGATCAGAGAATTAAGCAATTTTCAATTGAGTGTCTTAAGTAATCCGAGATTGCTTTGATTTGCTGTACCTCGCTCCATGATTGGTCTAGAAACTCGCGCCACTCTCTCAACCAATCAGATTCGAAATTAAAACCAATCACGACTTGGTCGCCCGCGTTTTCCCGCGCTTTAGGAAGTTTGGTTGGTTTTATTTTGAGTTCTCATTGGCTCTTGAGGGCACTTTCCTTCCTTCTGTTGGCCTTTGTGATAACTTTGGTTTTAATAATGCAACACTCGATCGAAAAGCACTCTAACATGAGATGGCAACAAGAGAAGAGACCCGAAAATCATTGTTTTCAACTTTTACGAAGTCATCTTGTAAACGAATGAATTTGTTATACGGAATGTGCAAGGCAGTTGTTTACTTTCTTGTTTTCTTTCTGTTTGCCGTAAGGAGTTTTCAACTTTTTTTTTTTCTTACGGTTTGTTTTTCCCTGTGCAATTTAAGGTTTGATGCGGCGACTAGCTGAGTTTCGCGCTACAAACACCGAGGACGAGACAGTATTGAATTATTTTGATGAATTGGAAATCCACCCAGACCACATCGGTGAGTGGATCATAGTATGTTGGTCTCAGGGGAAAGATGTTGAAATATTTAACTTGAGAAGTGCAGTATTCACCTCGTCGTAAATGATAAAGTGAAGTTCTATTTACAATCGATGTACAATGTATTTCTTGTGGAGGTGATCCGGTAGAAAAAAAAATACGAATTAAAGGGTTGATTTCTTGATCTGATACTAAATTCTATTTTGTGATTTTAAAAGAAATGTATAGGCAAGTTTAGAGGATTGATAATCAGATCGTTGAAGTTCAAGAGTTAACAAGCATTTGGTCAGCTATGCAGCTAGCCATCACGTTTCAAACAATACATGCCTTCTGGAGTTGATTACTGCTAAAATGAATAGGACACAAATAAATAACGGTTGTACAGTACTGAAGATAAGTTTTGCGCTCTCATTTACCATCAAAAACTTAATCCTTTGCTAGACATAACTCTGGATAAAACAAGAAAAATGACCAAAGTAGTGGAGCAGATCAAAAAGCTGATGGGAACGCCAAGAAATTACGGTAAGAACATAACTGTGAAATCATCCTAAATGAAAAATATAAGATAGAAATCAGAAAATAGTAACTCTTTTTTATTTTTTATTTTTTTCGGGATCAAAAATTTGGTGACGGTGTCATTGAAGCGTGGCAAACTTCCTTTGGGGGAGGGGGGGGGGCTGGGGGTAACTTGCGATGGATAAGTATGCCAGTATGCGCCATTCAGGGAGAGAAACAGTAGTTTTACTCGTGTAACCCTTAGACCCCTTAGAGTGACCAATATCTTATTTCTCTCTTCAATATCACATCTGAATCAAACATCAAGGTCATGAGAATAAAGGAAATGATAACCAACCTAAGAATTCGAAGTTCTTGATTGTTAAACAAATTCTCCTTATCAGCACCTTAGGGAATGTACAGTGGACAGTATGGAGAATATGCATACTGATGTAAGGGTGAAAAGCTTAGGTAACTATGTGGGCACAGAAATATGAACTGCATAGGAGTTTACACAAGACCAACAGTGAAGCATTACTTAATTTGTCCTTATGTTTATTGCATTATTGTTTTTATTATTATTGTTATTTAGGTCCAACACCCGAAGAGTTGGCAGAGATGGAAAGAATTGAAACAGAGAAGCGGGTATGTTGTTCACATTTTGAGCGCCTTTGGAGAAATTAAATCTATTGAGAAGAAAGGGTGAACGTATTGTCAATTACTATGGCAACCACTTTACATGTTCTCGCAGCAGTTGTACTTTTGCGCTCTTTATGTTAATGCAGTGGTTGAATTTTTAGAGTGGGACTGCAGTCTTTTCGAGGAGGAGTTTACAATATTGTTAAAATTCAGTCTCTTTTTCTTTTTTTTTGTTCGTACAGCTTGCAAAGGAACGAAAAGCACGAGAAGAACGTGAAAAACGAGATGCAGAAGAAGCGGCTGAGAGACAACGACGGGAGGAAGAATGGGTACGAGTTATAACTGTTGTTGATGTTTTTTTTGTATTTAGCTTTAAGACTGGAACATTTACATGTACGTCGTTGTCAGTCAAGTGAGAAAGTTACCCTTGCTTAACTAACATAAGGAGATAGTTATTTGCCAGTCACGTGCACAACAAAGCTCCTTCCAGCGTTGAGAATTTAATTATGATTACACAAGTCGCCTTCCCACCTTTTCGTTTTCGCTTACTTTGTCTGCTAGTTTGCGAGCTTGCCTTCTTTACCATCGCTGCACGACGAGTGTAACACCGAACGCGGTAGATTTAAGACAAGTCGAGGGGAGGTCTACCGGGAGTCTGGCACTAGTAATGTGTATCAGTGCTATATCACTTACAGACCTCATACCGGCTCGTGTTACTAAAGGCCTCAAACTTATTCGTGTGCGAAGACACGCTTGTATTGAAGCCGACTCATAATGACGGCCTACTCGAAAAATGTTCATCTGCATATGCCAGTGGTTGAGCTTACACTAGCATCGTACCTCTAAAAAACTCCTCCACAGCCCGGAATTACTTAGTTTTAAGTAATGGATTTTTTTTAGCGTGTCCAATTGTCAGAAGTGAAACGTCAGGAACAGGAATTATTAGAAAACCAGTCCATTCCCCTGAGGAACTATCTCATGAAGCACGTTATGCCGACACTGGCCCAAGGCCTCATAGAATGCTGTAAAATGCGCCCTGATGATCCAGTCGATTACTTGGTAAGTTCTGAGCCAGATATAGTGTCACTGAGTTTGTATTCCAAACTTGTATTGGTTTTGCTTCTCTGCGCTTTGTGATCAGTCAGTGATTAAGGACCACGTGTCAAATTCCTAACCAATCAGATGCCAAATGAATCAATGAATCGCGACTTAGTCACTTGTGCGCGTTTTCCCGCGCTAGTGACCGTCTGTATGCCTTTACCTTGACTTCTCATTGGCTCCTTGTGACATTTCCCTTTGATCTGATCGGTCGTGGGGATTTATTTTGTTTTGTCTCAATGACACATCTTTCTTTCTTTTTTTCTTACCTTTATTTTAGGCTGAGTATTTGTTCAAGAACAATCCACAGATTGATTAGACAAGCGGGGAAGATCCAATCAACGATAAAAATTTTGTACAGTTGGATGGCAAAGGAAACTCTTCATTGCTGTTCGTTTTTATAGATATACAGCCCATGCTTTAGTTTAAACCGTGTTGAAGAAATCATGGAAATTTTAGCAGTTTTCTTTCCTGTAAATAAGTATCACAATAAAAGTTGTATTCAGTTAATGTTATCTGCAAAAAATGTTGTCCTTGACTTTAGTCGAAAGGACCAAACTTAAACATCTCTTGTTACCTCATCTTTGTAGTAATAGACTTGAACTGAAGAGAAATCAGATTCAATTTTCTGTGCAGCCAACACAGATGAAGCCAGACCACCCACTTTCGCTGAGGTTGTTACGAAACAGCTGAAAATCGTTCGTTACTCTGCCTCCATTTAATCAAGCTTTACGCGAGCGAAGGCAAATGAAGAAATTAGGCGTGAGACTGCATTTGGTAACTGATGTAGCGTAATTTTTATAACATTGAAAAGAAGTAAAGGTTGCGTTATGACGCTAGAAGGTAGTGTTGCAGAATATTTGTCTTGCATGAAAATTAAAACAGAAACTTGCCGCATCCCACATATTAATTACGGTTAGATCGCACCATGGTTAGATCGCTCCCAGTTAGATCGCTCCAACCAAAAGTTAGATCGCTCCACTCGAAAGTTAGATCGCTCCACTCGAAAGTTAGATCGCTCCATCAAATAAGTGACTTCGCTCCCAGCATAAGTTACTTCGCTCTATGTAGAAAACTAAGGTAAAGGTAACAAAACTAAGGTATCTAAATTGATAGTTCATTGAATGACGTGCATATCTTACCGAACAATCGATTAATATCGCTCGCGCGCGCTTAAAATGAATTCGAGCTACGCAGAAAGAAAAAATAAAGCCTCGGAAAGGGACTCACGAAGTGTAATCCACCTTATTAATTGAAGATGGCGGATATCAGTTTCCTTACATCAAACAGCAAAAAAGGCCACACTGGATAGTATTGGTATTTGAATGATCTTTTTCAATACACTTCAGACTAGAACGTTATAATTTATTCCACGATCATTTATTCCATCATCGATATACATCATACATCGGCAGCTCGGTGACTAATCTGAAGGACAGAGTGAATACGATGTACTCGAATCGTCGCAAGAAACATCATCACTTATAGACTTAAAAGATCATAGGTAATACTTTGCTTTACAACTTGCATGGAGCGAAGTAACTCATGTTGGTAACGAAGTTACTTATTTGATGGAGCGATCTAGCTTTCGAGTGGAGCGATCCAACTTTTGGTCGGAGCGATCTAATTGGGAACGATCTAACCATGGTGCGATCTAACCGAATACCCCACATATTTATGAGTACCCTGTTCCACCCGAGAAAGGTAATTCAAGAATATAGAGACTAATTGATATTCAACCAACAACAAATATCACATTAACAATACTGATTATAAGGATAATTTATAAGGTATCTGGTCAACTCGCCACCATAACAAATTCGCCACCACCACGATGAGTCAACTCCCCGCCAGTGACGAATTGACTTAGACGTTATGTGTCTCAATTATATAGGGAACGTTAACCGTTAAATGCAAGAAGAATAGCGAATTTCAGTGTTGCATGAAATGAAATAAAACATGTTGATATCACGAAGATCATGGTCAGTTTGCGTGTAGCGAAACCAGAGTGAATTTTGCTGAGTGGTATTGGTCGATATTTATGAAATCAAATGAAACTTACAAGCTCATATGTAGTAGTATATTGCAAAATTAGGCGCGTACAAAAACGGCGAAAGTTTACAGAAAGGGGCTTAGCGTCCTTTCTCTATGTTAAGCACAACGAATGATGAATTTAATGTAAGTTCATCCGGCGAAATTCGAAACCAAATCTAATGAAACTTACATCACATGAAAGCTTACATCTTGTATTTTATCATAACCCAGAATAAACAAGTGCGCACAAACACGATGAAATGCAGACAAAGAGCCTTCAACGATTGACGCAACGACTCAATTTACCACCGGTGGCGAGTTGATCCTCAGTGGTGGTGGCGTTAGTTGTTGTGGTGGCGTTAGTTGTTGTGGTGGCGAGTTTACCGCAGACCTCTCCCCCCCCCCCCCCCAGAATGATTAAACTACCCTTTCTTTAATTTTCCCTTTACATCATAAATGACTTTCTTAATTCATTGCAATTCAATTTTTGTGGGACGTTTGTTTCATACAACAAGGCATTGCGCGTTATGATATTCCGTCATTCCGCCATTCCACCGTTCCATCATTCCATCGAATATACTCGAGGTATGGTACTTCGGACCTTAGCGCCTCTTTTGGGCAATAATAGTCGCTGATTCAAATGGTAAAATGCTCTCTCTTCGAAAAAGAAAAATTTCACCTCAAAGGTTTCACGATGTGCAGATCACACCTATGTAGATATCACTGCAAGTGAAAAGGTTTGTTTTAATGATTTTGGATATATGAAATTCATATATTTGCACTGCGGTGAAGAAACAAATTTAAGAGATCCTCGCAGGTTTGTTTTAAATTATGCGCCGAAATTATTTGTGAAATCTACTAGGCATAATTCGCTAATTCAAACGGTAAAACCCTCATTCTTTAAAGAAATAAATTTTCAAAAAAAATTAACATGATGCGCTGACCGCCCCTTTTCAGATATTCCTGCATGGAAATGTTGTCTTAAATCACGCACCATCCTGAAATAATAGTGAGATGTTTATCATATTCTGCAGTGCCACGGAAAGAACTGACAAGATGTCATCTTGTTTTGTCATAGGCACAAAATAATTTGTTTCGAAGGCATTCTTCTTTCTTTAGTATATGCTGCGCCTAACGATCTCCAGTGCGAATGTCGATCTAAGAGGATACTCCGAAATAAACATTAAGTGACATGGGTCAAAATCGGGTGAAGTTCTGCTTTCCACTGTTACTTTACCATCCAGGACTCCGTAACTCACTCACTCATTTCGGTAACATTTTTGGCTTCGCCTCCATGGTAGGAAGCAGTAGTCACAAATGAAACTATTTTGCATGATAAAGAGCAAATAATAATAATTTTCATCATTTTAGTGGTTTTTTTTTTCAACCGTTCCGGAGAATGTCGTGACCATAAATAAACCCCACTAAAGTATGCACATAACTGACTGTTAACAGAAGATAAAATATTTTAATTGTAATTTAAATATATGAATAAAGATGCCTCAATTACCAGATTAGCTACGCGTCGTTTCCTATAATCGCGAAGGGAATAACTAGCGACTCGTAGATACCAAAACAAAGGATCGAAGGGTATACTGAGTATGTATCAAAATAAGGGAAAAATAAATGGCGCGCCGAGTTCTCGTGAATACGCTGAAGAGACAAAGTCTTCCTAATTACGGGGAAAATCGAGCAAACGGCCTTTGCCTATATAGTTAAGCGCGTGAAATAATGCACGCAAAAGTTACGAGCACTCAATATTGAGCTCCGTACAACATCAAACTTTCAATAGAGCGATAAGTGGAAATAGTCTTTTGGCAGCATTCAACTTAGTGATATAGAAAGACAGTGGCTGAACCATGGATATGGACTACAAAGCTTTGGCAACAGTCGAAGGAGCTGATAGCTACCAAGAGGCAGCCGTCATTCTGGAGGGCCCGCCGATAGAAATCTTTGCGCAGCGCGCCGCTCCGACTGTAGTGCTGAAACCACTTCGGCAAACACAAGGAAAGTTTTATTTTGAATGCAAAACAAATACAGGCGGCTACATGCAGCTTGGGTGGGCAGACGAAAGCTTTACGGCCGTAGCTGACGAAGGCAAAGGCTGTGGGGATGATCAGCATTCGTGGGCCTACGACGGAATGAGGGGTTTGAAGTGGCACAATAATAAGAAAAAACAATATGGCCGACGGTGGAAGGCTGGTGATGTGATTAGCATGGCTGTCAATTTGGAAGACGGAGAGGTTAGCTTCGGTTTGAACGGTGATTGGGAAGGAGAAATGGGCTGCGCCTTTTCAGGAGTAACGTTCGAGGGGGCTGTCTATCCATGCTTGTCCCTCATGAGAGGAGAGAGGGTACAGATTAACTTAGGCACTGAAACGAATCCCTTCGTCCACATCCCACCGGAAGGGTTCTTTCCTCTGAAAGTGATACATCCAGCCGCAGTTTCACAGACTGAATATAACAGGTTCTCCACCTTTGCGAACGTTATACAAATGGGGCTGGCAGAAAGCAGCTTCGCTGTGTCCTTTCCCGGTGAAATCATGGTGACGATGATGAGGAGGGGATTGGCATACGAGGGTAAAAAGAACGCTCTTATTCACGCTGGATATGAAGAAGCCATGAAGAAATGGCCTCAAATGAAAGAAACACTTGAAATCAATTCTGGCCGCGCTGGTCTGACAGATGACGAGATTTTCGCTGTCATTTGTTACACGTTGGAGAATCCACCTGTGTATCGCTATTTCAACAGCGACACCAGGAGAGGTTACACTGGCGATGGCATGGATTTCCCAATTCTATCGTACCTTCTCCGAGAGGCTTGCCGGAAAATTCTCGCGGCCACGCCCAAAGAAAGTCGCACAAGAATCGTTTACCGCGGTGTCAACACACGATTTACCGCAAAACCTGGTCAAATAGTACGATTTGGCTCTTACACCTCATCCACCGGTAATATCAAAGTAGCAGAGGACTTCCAGAAAAAATCGAACGGAAGTCAGTTTGTCATTGTCACTAGGATAGGAGCTTCCATTAAGATGCTTTCGGCTTTTCCCGAGGAGGATGAAGTACTGCTTCCACCATATGAGGTGTTTAGGGTTCACAGAGTGGAGGAGGAACCTTCAAGGATCTTCTTAACGAGCTGCTTTGATGATTCGTTCGTCGACAGGTACATTGTCGACGGCAGTGCGGTTAGCGAGGCAGAGGCGCTGGTGAAAAAGTTGACTGAGTGAGAGAAAGCTTCGACTCTGCGAGCAGGACAGCACTCTGGATTAGGGAGTGGAACTGTGCATCTGTTACTCGTGTCTCTATATTTAGGCACCGCTTTACAAATAACCATGTTCATACCCCTCCGGTAAATTTGGTTAATGTTAAACCCTTTAGTGACTAAATTCTCATTACAGCATTACTGCTGAATCAAACACTAAGGTCGTGAGGATAAGGAAACCGATCACCAACTAAAGAAGATCGTCATTGTCAAACAATTTCTCCAAGTCAGTACTATAGGAAATGAATAGAGAGCAGTACGGAGAATACACGTATTGATGAGAGGGTGTCAAAGGTTAATGCGAAAAAGTTACTCGACATTAGCCTTTGCGCGTATATACATTTACGGGAAAAAAAATTTTGTGCGTCAGCGTATTTATTCCATTTTGATGAGCAAATTCTCCGATGTACTTTTGATTGATATCTTTACTTATGAAACTTTCGACTTCGTACGTTCGAAATATTTCGAATATTTCAGTTCTTTTTAGAACCAGAGCGCACTATTGTGATACGAGTAGATTTTGAGCGCTAATTATTGTAGGGAACTGAAGCGAAATAACTTTCAATCTCTCTGGTAATAAAGCAAACAAGAGAGTATATTTCGAATGTAATCACAGTGGGGTATTTCCGTTTCGATGATATATCAGGAAGACTGTCCATGACTTACTATCAATTCTAAATTATCTGCGGCAAATCATTCTAATTTTGAAAGTGTTAATCGACCTTTGATCTAGTTTCTTTTGCACATCCAAAATGAATTTACTAACTCAGTTGAAGAATAATTGCATCGTCCCCAGTGACTCAGAGAGGTGACTGATAAAATACGTAAGCCATTGAACGCATTTTCCATCGCTTTAAATGCTTTTGTAATCCACGTGACTTGGGACTGAGAAGAACACGAGAGAAATTTGTAAATCACAAGCCAAATACTCGTGATTTCAGAAGCCATTGGAGTGTTAATTCTCCTAACATTCCGAGCGGGAGATAATGGCGTCAAACCGACAAACAAACATTGCAGATTTATATTTCTATCAAATGACTTTAAATTAATTTATTTTTCCATGAGGAGGAGTGGCACTAAAGAACGATGCAGGGTTTCTTGCTTATTAGGAACGCATGTTATATCTCAGACCCTCTACAATAAGGTTTTATTTTGTTCGGCCTTCCTTTTATCGCGTGATGCAAACCATGGACCTTGATATGACATAACTTTTAACAGTACGTTACAATACATCATCAAATATCGATAATACTTTGATCCTCATCGCCATAAGACATAAAGCCTTCATACAAGACTTACAAATTTTGCAAATTTCAAGGCTGCCGTCTCACGGGAGAAGGCCTTTTAATGACAAAGAGTGAGCATATTTTATACGCATGATTCGGAAAGGCATAAATTAGCAACTGGTTAATAAATAAAAAAATTAGAAGAATTTTTCAGAGAGGAAATGACAAAATCTTTTGTCCTTCCCGATATTGTGACAGAATTTGGCGACAATGAAGCATATTTTGTTTTATCGAGACGCAAGCTTCTGATTGTGATCAATTAACGTACAATGTTTAATGGGTACTTGGGAAATTGTTGATATCTTATCCCGCCATGCCAGCTCTCTTTACCAAATTTCGCTAAAACAAAAAAGGAGAGTTGAAAAAATTTGAGGACTGCTTTTCCAAATTCAAAAAAATAACCGAACTGAAAGTTACTTAAGGCTTAAAAAATTCCCTTCCGTGAGGGAAAGTCGTCAGATAAGCCGACGTGTTCCGAACAACATACGAGAATTCCACGAGTGAACTTGCCACGTCGTCTTACAACATCATGACGTCATGGAGGAGGGCAATTCGTTCATCCCCCTCTAAGGATTATTGTAAGCACCACGCCAAGCTGAGCTTAGTGGCTCGCTTCCTCTTTCACCAAAAAAGCAAGATAAATTGCCGGTATTTGAACATCATTTCATTTAAAGTTTAGCTTGACACGAAGCTAAATCAACGACCAAATCAACTGGGAGCGAGACAGCCTAACATGTCCACAATGAATCCCGAATAGTAGGTGTAGATTGTGCTATCTTCGCAGTTTCCCTCTGGCAGGGTTTCGAGTTTAACCACGGATGATTCTACGTGTCATTTGGAATTTTTCTCTTACGGAACGTATTTCTGCTCTGTTTTGTCCACAGTGATTACTTGTTCAAGCTTCTACTTATCGGAGACTCTGGTGTCGGAAAATCATGCTTGTTACTCCGGTTCGCGGTTGGTATTCGCATTTTCATGTTCTTTTTACTAGACTTATTGCCTAATATGTTGGATTTCGATCGTCATCAGTATCTCGCCGGCCACCGGTGCTGCTTTTTAGCCGAATCGATGTTAACCTCTCTTATTTAACCCACCTCAACAGGATGACACTTACACGGAAAGCTACATCAGTACAATTGGTGTCGACTTCGTAAGTTTTATGAGCCAATGTTTAGCTGTTATTTTATCGATTAACTACAGCTAGCCACCGCGGATGGCTTAAGATGGATACGTAATGATTCATTTTGCTTTCATTGTTTTATTTTTGTCCACATTTAGAAAATACGAACTATAGAATTGGACGGCAAGACAATAAAGCTGCAAATTGTAAGTACACACCAAATTTTACTTGCTCTGCATTAGATTTATTAACTTTGAAATAAATACGAATTTTGAACACATCGATTGGCTAGAGAATCACGAAAGTGTGGCCATTACGTCGTTCAAAACGCAGTGTACTTTGATCAAGAGTTAATGGCGATATTTTCATACAGCTAAATTGAATATGATTGAATTTGTTTCTGTAGTGGGATACGGCAGGCCAAGAGAGATTCCGAACCATCACATCTAGCTACTACCGCGGAGCTCACGGGATTATAGTCGTTTATGATGTTACAGACCAGGTAGGTTGACAAATGTATTGCTCTTAATGACTTTCTAAAGTTGAACAATGTACACTTGACTTATTGTTTCTTGTCTGTAAGATCTAACACATTGTTCAGAGGTATTGAACTTTGGTTTGTACGGGATTTGCAGCCGCAAATATGTACACATTCACGAAAAGTTACGGCAAAATGTCGTTGGCGTTTACACTTGCTGAGTCATTTTATCAAAATGCCAAGTTTCTGCAATATCCCTGTGAACTGCAGTATAGCATGGTATTTGGATTTAGAAAAGGGACATTTGCCTACTCAGTTTACCAAGTCCTTTCGGTAGTAAAACACAATAAAGCTTTTAGCCATCAGCTGTTTAAAATCAAGGAAAAGTTATTTTGAAAATGTAAATAGCTTTCCAGTGGTTTGTGGTTCTCAATGAATTTTATAATTAGCTTTGTCTGCAGCTTTTAATCTAATTCCTTTTATTGTCAGACCACTTTGTTTGCAAACATTTTTTGGTTTGAATCAACTTACACATCTTTTAGAAGGAACACCAATACTTGTGCAATAATTTCAGTTACTGAAAAAGACCAACCATTTGATTTCTAGATGGGAATTGGTTAGTTTTTTTGGGGCATCATCTTCTTGGATGGGCAGAATTGATGCAAATAACTATGGTAACATCCAACTCAAATGTCAAATGACTTTTGAAAACCTGTAACTAAGACGCATCAATGATTTGAAGCTTCAGTTGTTACTTAAAGTTTTTACAGGCCAACATTTGAGAACAACCTTGCACCAAGCATCAGCATCAGCCCTTTGTCTGCTTGAAACATCAGCTAAAGGATTTTTGTTTATTGTGGCCAATTTACATTATCAACTCAATTAATAAATAAAAGCAAACTATCTCTGGACTATCAGGTGTTTAGAAGAGCATTCAAATCCACACTGGTCTGAAATGTTGATTATGAGAGGAAATATGAAAAATGTGTGGAAAGATCAAAATAAAACTGAAAAAAACTAGAACAATAAGGTGTATTGCTTTCGAGAGAGTCACCTTTGTTAGGCAACAGAAGCTTGCAGTTGATAAATTTGTGTGGGCAGAAAGTTTTTCATAATTATTCGACACAAGAGTCTTGATACATGCTTTGTCATTTCTGACATGTTTACCTACCCATGAAAACTGTTAAACTTTGATAAGGTCAAAAGATCTATATGGCATGAAGACCTTTAAAGAGTCTTTAAAGAGTAGTGTAGTCTTTAAAGATTAGTGTTCTCATTACTACTCAAGGCTATTGTTTATTGTGATTGATTTATCTGTTTGCTTTCTGTATGAATTTTTGATATTTTGTCTTGTCGTATTGCAGGAGTCCTTTAACAATGTCAAGCAGTGGCTACAAGAAATTGACCGATATGCTTGTGAAAATGTAAATAAACTACTCGTTGGGAACAAGTGTGATCTCACAACAAAGAAAGTAGTGGACTACACAACTGCAAAGGTATCATTGTAAAATTCTGAAAAGTCTAACTATAGGCGAAGAGGAAGTTCCCCCTTAAGTCAATTTAGAATGCTGCTTTCTTTGCATGCTCCCCTCCTGCATTGCTCTTTCAAGTTTTAATTTAACGTTCAGACCAGTGGCTATCAGGTTATTGTCAATATAAGAGACCCTGGTTCTACCTCTATTTGTTGCTTCCTTGGTTTTCAGGACTAAAACTGTTGCTTAAACAGTGACACTAAAAGTGCGGTGAGAAGAGTTGTTAAGATAGCAGATTCTTTATTATTCTGGATAAGCATTGTATTTTGTATTGAAGTTTCCAAAAGTCTATGACTGTTGGTTACCCTTCAATGTTTCAGCTTGTTTTCCTCGCTAAAAAAAGTCTCTTGGATCAGAGGAGTCTTGTCAAAACTGTTGCAATCATATAGAGATGAAGGCAGAGGTTGACTCGTGTGAACATAGCAGTAGTCACTGTGTTAGTTTCAATGTCTTTAGCTTTGAGGAGGGAAGTCTGAATGCTTTTGACAAATTTTTAGAAAAACAAGCTTTCCTATACACTAAGAGAGAATGTAGACAGTGGGTTGTTGATGTAAATTGTGTCTGTTCCTTTTTACTTTACAGGAATATGCAGACTCGCTTGCGATTCCTTTCTTGGAAACAAGTGCAAAGAATGCAACAAATGTTGAGCAAGCCTTTATGACAATGGCTGCAGAAATAAAGAATCGAATGGGCCCAGCACCGGCTCAACCTGGAACTAGTAATGTCAAAATCAATTCTAGTACACCAGTCAAGTCCAGTGGTGGAGGATGTTGTTAGTAAATAGTCACAAAAACAAAAAAAAAAACATTGGATGCAAACCACTTGGTTTGAGTTACTTAATACTTCTGAAAAATAATGATAAGAACCTCTCCCATTTTATACATCTTTTCAGCTTTCAAATTACGCAGACTTTTCATCATGGGAAAGGGTCTATAAGTGGGAGTCCCGATGATTAAAATGTTGATGGTCACTGCAATCTTACATCATGACATTATGGTGCAGCATATATTAGATGCAAAATTTCAGATTGTCTTTTTTTCTTTCTATTATTGCTTCAATTTAATAATCCTTTTGGTTTTGTTTTTTTTTTTGTTTTTTTTGTTTTTTTGAAAATGTAGTTTTGGATTTACTAAAGAGCAAACTGGTACCAAAGCATTGTATGTTAATTGATAACACTGGTTAGGTGTGTACAATAGAATTTGCTGTATCACAAATAAAAAATAAAGTATTGTTGAATTTATAGAGTGTTGATTCAGGTCACACTTGTTTAAGAAGACTTTTGCAAAATATAATTCAACTTTATTTATATGAATATCTTGAATTCCCAGAGCATCCATCATGATCATTAACAGTCTGCGGTAAGAGTCTTGGTAGATTTTTTTGTGTATTGAAGAATTGTTTCTGTAAGGGTAGGATGCATAGTTTTATAAGGAGTTTGGTACTATTAAAAGAAAAATTCATTCAAATCATTTTGTAATTTGTGAAACATGCTATCTTATGCAAAGTTCCTACATACTTAAAGTAGAATTTTATCCTTGGTAGCTAGTTATGTGTTTTACAATCATTTATGTTACCAAAACCACAAGTTTAGTTCCACTAAATTGAATATGTAGTATCAATTTGGATGTTGGGTTTGCACCAGTGATGAAAGGTAATCATTTTGAAATCAATTTTGGTTAAACTGTGTACATTCATGGTAAAACTAGCCAGTAAAATAGTCAACAAAGTTACGCGGAAACTCAGGAACATTGTGTCTCTATCAAAAGTTCCAGCTTGGCATAGTGTACAAGAAAATTAAGGTCTGATCAGTTTATCCTTATTTTAAGATTCTGTGATGCTTTTGCCATTGAATTCCTTGGAGATTTAATAGTAAATAATCATCAAGGAACTGGTCTGAACTAAATGACAGCTAAAGAAACAGAAATTGACAGAATGGATTTTTTGTTTGGGAGACCGAAGTTATCAATTGTGCATCTGATAACTAAGTTACAAACCTAATGAAAGGACATTCATGGAATGTGATAATTCAACTTAGAAATTCTCATTTTGTGTGTTCATGAAAAATTTTCCTGCCTGGAAATAACTTTTAAATCCTTGTGTATCTTTCCGGGAATGACCTTTCTGGCTAGGATTCACCTTGAGAGTGTGCTGAGTGAAAGTTGCAGTTCCCAAATATAACTACTAACAAGCATAAGATTAATGTTGTTTTGTTGTAATTAGAGATATCTGATCAAATAAAAATGTGAGTATAAAAAGCCTACCAAACTTTGGGAAGTGCTGTGAAGGTCTGCCACACATTGAGAATGAACCATGTTTGTCAAATATTGAAACGAAAACTCCATAAATTTCTTTCATCCACTGGACGAAGGGATTATTTTGGAAAGGGTACACATAGTCATGCATGATACACATCATATAACTCTGAAGCTCTTTATTTCCATGTGCATAAATACCCAAACAAATTCTCTTTAAGCAAAATCTTGGTTGATTTTCAGCCATTATTGTGCACCACATATTTCCTTCTTTTACCTGAGGTGAATTGCATAAAGCAGAGTACTTTCTAGAATGACTTGAAAGTTATTTATTATCCTGTGTCAGTCATCTCCTCAATCCAGTCTTATGAGATAATTTGGCTTTGTCAACTGATTTGATAATGTAAATTAGCCACTGTAAAGATTATCTAAAGCTGACATTTTTAATGTTATCCCTTCGTCAGAGCTGGTTTTATTGAAAAATGTTGGCCATATCAATAAGATCACGCATTAGGAACCAGTTCTAACCACTACACTCTAATCAGTTGTGAGATCCAATGGGATGCTGTCTTGACAACAAAGAACTGAGCAGTATTCTGGAAACCAAGGAAAATATTAGGTACCCAAAAATGACCAAAAATCAAGTATAGCAAAGTTGCAAAAATACTAAGACTTCCAAGAAGTCAGTAGTGCAAAAATTTCTTTGATAATGGTCAAGAAAATAACTTTTTTCCCTATAGCTCTTTCAATTCTTTCAATTAACTTTTTCAACAACCTTTTACAACATTTGGTCAAAGCAGAAGAGCACAGTAAGATATAAACAAGGAAGCCGAGAAAAAATAATTTTGCTTATTTAAGGAACTATATATGAAAACGGGAAATGCAGCAAATGCAGTTCTTCACAGTCTCGATCATGTTCAGGAATTGGAATATGTGACATTTTGGCACCAACAGTTGGTACTACAATTATCAGTTGAGGCATAGAAAAAGTTTTGACCATAAAATAAGGGTGTTGTCACAGGCAACCTTTCTCCTTCTGAGTGGTAACAGAATCTCAAAAGTCCTTTGTCATCGATCTTTAAAATTGGAAGACCACCAAAAAAAGTCATGGTTGCCACCGGAAACCAAGCTAGTCACTCATATGAACAACAAGATTTTAAAATCAAAACATGCCTGCCAAACTTCCGCGGTGCCTCACTCAACAAAAAATCACTGTAAAACCCTGATAGCACTGGATTCAGTCTACTTTACTCAGGAAGCTAAATATGAAGCTCCAGACATGAGTTACTATTGTAACAGATATTATACATAATGGCGTGAACAAGATACTTGTTTGTTCACCCACTCCTGGGCTCTTAACAATAGAAATAAGAGCTGGGAAAGTTTGATGCTAAAACATTTCAAGACCAGGCCTCGGCAAAGAAAGGGCTCTTATTAGAGTACCAAAGAATGTCACAACATCTTCCTCCTGAACACTGATATATTTGCCTGTCCTGAACACTGATATCATTGCCTGTTCTGAGCAAGAAACTGCTGTAAAAGAGAAAGCTCTCTAGATTAAGGAGAAAAATAAAAGGAATATTTTACAAAGAAGCTAGATTTTTCACTGTACTCTTCTCACTAATGTCAATGTGCTTTTTGATGCAGCACACCAGCGGCGTAGCTGACAGAACTCTCATCCATGCGAAAACATGCATTAGACTGTGAGTAGTGAATGAATTCCAATGCCCATGGATGGGTTATGCCATTCATTTGTTTCATGACCTCTACTGCCTGTAGTGAGTAAGAGGCAAAGATCAAGTTATTATCTATCAACACTGGTTTTAAGATATTTTATAACTGTTTCACAATTCAGAGAGATTTTAGCATTTTGTGGTGCTTTATGTCAGGTTTTCTTAACTTACTGAATAGCAGAGATTCTTAATCTGGATTAGTAAGGATTGATTTGGAAGATGTTAAGGGCATATCTAAGGGTAAAGGAGGTGCAAGCTATGTAGTGTTCTCCAGAGGCTCTGGGGGCTGATATTTAAAAAAGCTTGAATCTAAATGCTTTGCAAAATCAAAACCTCAATCATCCAGACTCCTAGGGACTGAGTTAAATAGCAAAGCTGCATGGGATGGTGTCAACATTGGTTTGTCTTTCCACCTAAAGTATGTTAACACTTCCTAAAACACTTCTGGAAGTGGAACAAATTCAGTTCCAATGGTAGTTTTGCTACACGTGTATGGAAAAAAGTTGTTACAGATCTCAAATGCGATTAATTAAAATTCACAAACAATATGGGACCAAAGAAACAAGTCCTGATAATCAAGAAAAATCTAGAAAATCAAGGTCTGGATACTTGAGGTTTTATTGTAATACTTACATTGAGTAGGACACCTATGGGGTGTCTACCACATATTGTGTTTTTGGAATTCTTCAAATATTCTGCAAAACAGGCAGGGTCAAGCTTTTCTATGGCATCCATACCCTAAGATTTGGATACAACAATGTTGCACAGCAATTAATCTTAGCTATCTCAATGTCTGAAAGAATAAATAATAAAATCTCCGTGCTTTCATTGAATTGACAGGCAAACATTTTGTTTCCCTCCTACTTTAAGAAAAAAAGAGTGATTACCATATTTCCTTGATTAAGCACCCACTCTCTAACAAGGGCCCTTTGCCTGATAAGCACCCACCCCCAGAGGCCAAATAGATGCTCCCCCCTTTATCCCTCACTTTCTTAATAACAGGGATACAAGGAAAAAACCTGCTTCTACTGCTACTTTATTTAAAACCTTGTAAGTTTTAACTTCAGTGGGATCAGTACAGCTAAGAAGTTTCTTAATAAACACTGCCCCTTTCACTGTGCTAAAGTGCCCTTCTTCTACACCCCCCCCCCTTCTAGACAAAATTTTAAATAAGCACCTAAGCGCTTATTTGAGGAAATGTGGTAATTTGCCACATGTGTCACATATAAATCATGCAGAGCAGCCTAGCTTGTCAACAAACTTTCTGCAGCTCAGTAGACAAGGCATCTAGTTAATGATAATGATAATTCCATATAAAAAATTGTGATCTTTACATTTAAGTCGTAGATTACCTTTCTATCTAGAGCTTCAATAGATTTATAAATGGGACCACAACTTTTGTCATAAACTGTGTAACTAAATCGAGATCCTGAAAGAAAAAAAGCATTAAAAAGTCATGTACACTGTACATGGCCAAGGGTATCCTACAGTCAGTTGCCATTACTGTCTTGAAAGATCACTCTTAACTCCTTAAGGCTAACTTGGGAAGGTAATAATCCCAGCTTTCAATTGTTTTGGTTATTATCATTATTATCATCATTATAACTATTACCATCATTCCCCAAACCACACATAGACTGTGCAAATTTGTTACAGCTTGCTCAGCCAGACTGGGAAATTCATGTTAAGTATTACCGGCCACTTTAACTACAAAGAATCTTCCAAAATGTTATAAATTCTAATTTGATGATTTTCTTGATCTCAAGTTCATGATCAATTTATGGAAAGCACACATCTTCTTTATGGTGAGGATAGCAACAATTTGCTGCAGAAGTATTCTAGACTTTTTTCCTTCACCCTTTAACTTCCAGAAGTGATCAACATGTAACCTCTCTATATAACATCCATATGTTATCCACCAAACAGGTACTAAGAATACTTAAACTTGCTAGGTCAAAGTTGTTGTCCTGATCTAAAACCAAATTCTTGTGCCTAATTTACAAGGATAAGTGTAGCAGCTAGAGGGGAGAATTAATAATCAGATCTTTAGAGTTAAAGGGTTAAATTTCAAGTTAGATTCAGTCAGCACATTTGGTTATGTTTTCTTTTTCCTTAATCATCATTCACTTAGCTTTTCATAAGAATTCTTATCAACACATTAAAGTATTGTATGCGATGCTTTATGAACAACTCTTAATCACTTATTTTTATTAACATTTGAAAAATTATATTCAGTGTACTAACCCCAGTGACAGAAGTCTGAAGAGATGATAAACAAATTCTCTGGTCTGACCAGATACTTGCTAAGAAGCCGGCCATATGTGACTTCACTCCTTGTTGATAATGAACCAACCACAATTGGAACAATCTTAAATTGGTCCTTCTTACTGTAAGCAAAAGAACAATATTCTTAAAACCATTTAACTTCTGAAGATATTTTAAAAAGTGATTTTCCTCATAATCCCCATATATCAAAGAAATTTTCAATTCACCATCAAAAGTAACCTCTGATTCCTTTATTTTTGCTTAATTTTGCAATGTGATTGATCTCGAAAAGTTGTCCTGCTTTCTGGAATAATCAGATTCAAATCTAAAAATGATTGCCACTACTTACATTTTTACACACTATGAGCAATTTTCTTGGTTTTATTGAGAATTTATTTTGGCACATTGTTATGTTTTACTTTGCTCTGATTGTCTAGTGGCAGTGATAACTTTGCATTTGGTTTTATGACACCCAATTGAGATGCGCTCTTGTAGCAAACAGATAATGTGAATATACATACTTATAATCCATTCCATCAAATATTTTTGCTCACATGTGATTGGTCTAAATGTGTCATGCAACCAAAAACTTCCCACCTAAACTGGAAAGTATCCAGTAATATTATCCAGTTTTTAAGCCAATATGATATATTTCTATGTTTATAAAATTGTACCAAGGAACACTAAAAAGGAAACGTCATTGTACAGTAAATAGTACACTGTTTGTAAACATTTTGTCTACACACTGCAAAATGTTTAGAGGATAATAACCACAGTAGCCTCCATTTGGCACCAAAATATGCCTGAGTATTTGTCTGCAAACATGATTTGCTCTGAGAAGGGAAAAGTTTTCTGAGAGCAAGCTTCTCAGACCAGATTATTTCTGTGGACAAATATCCAAGTATATTTTTGTGCCAAATGGAGGCTTTTATGTATTTATGCAATCAGCTGTTGGGTGTTGAGTTGATGTCAAATCAAATTCACAAAGCTAAATTAAAACAAATCACATTGCAGCCACTATGAAGGATCACCACCCTGATAATGGGCCTTAGAACTTTGAACAAAAGATGCAATTAGTAGAGTGTAATAATTTGCTTGATGTTCACACCTCTCCATAACTTTGGCAATATAAGGCAAATGAAGCTCGATACTGTGTTCTCTTTCATCATCAGCTTGACTAAGCTTCTCAAACTCTCCTGTTGCCAATAGTTCTCTATTTACTGAAAAAGAAATTTAAAACATTGATTTTTACCCCAATTGGCAGTGATGTCCTAATCACATTGGCCAATTTGACATTGTTGATCAAAATATATACAAACCACACTACAGGCATCAATGTTTCATGCAATGGTCACGCACTAAAAGAATCAGTTTTAAAATTAATATTGTTGTTAAAAAACAAATCAAAAGTGGTTTTGTGTGGTCTGTACTCTTATCAAAAACATCATTTGTCATAGCAGAGGCTTTAACCACTCTTGATTTGTTCAATTCACTCTGTTGCCATGGAAACCTTGGCTTTTGCTTAAATTGTGCTAATTAACTATAACTGAAGACACATAAATTAATCAAGCTGGTAGATTAATTAAAACAGTTTCTCAAAAGTGATATTTCAAAGAAAACTGCTCTTACCCTCTGTGTCAATTGAAAGATTGTACAATGGAGTTTCATACTGTGATAAACTTGTTACTGCACAGCCAGGCAGGTACATATGATGAGATGGACCCAGGATAAATATCCTCTTTCTATAAAACATACCAAGAAAATATTAAAAAGGGAAAAGACCTCAAAAAGTTTAATCTTTAGCTGTTACTTCTTTCCACTTGTAGCAAACCATTGCTCATGGCATAAAATAATGAGTCTGAATCCCAATATGAGGGGGAGAGGGAGGGGAATGTTAGTACTTTATCCAGTTTAGTACTTTGATGTTTATTTTGTAGTCATATAAATCTGGTTAAATTTCAAACACCACTCCACTAAACAAGCTCCCAAAAGTATACAGCTTTAGTTACTACTCCGAGCTGCTGCAACCTGTTTTCAAATCTGTGCCTAGCAAAGGACAATTTTGACAACCATAATATGGTAACCTGAGTTTCCTAGTCATGTGGCATGCTGTTATGTTCATTCATAGCTTCCTTACAGTTAAAGAAATCATACTTTTTCTTCTTGATTGTGTGAGTATTAACCCTTTAACTCCCATGATTTCATCAGTAATTCTCCTTACTGTCTGTCTTACAGTTCATGCAATGTTAATATTGATTGTGTGAGTATTAACCCTTTAACTCCCATGATTTCATTAGTAATTCTCCTTACTGTCTGTCTTACAGTTCATGCAATGTTAATATTGATTGTGTGAGTATTAACCCTTTAACTCCCATGATTTCATTAGTAATTCTCCTTACTGTGTCTTACAGTTCATGCAATGTTAATATTGATTGTGTGAGTATTAACCCTTTAACTCCCATGATTTCATCTGTAATTCTCCTTACTGTCTGTCTTACAGTTCATGCAATGTTAATATTGATTGTGTGAGTATTAACCCTTTAACTCCCATGATTTCATTAGTAATTCTCCTTACTGTCTGTCTTACAGTTCATGCAATGTTAATATTGATTGTGTGAGTATTAACCCTTTAACTCCCATGATTTCATAAGTAATTCTCCTTACTGTCTGTCTTACAGTTCATGCAATGTTAATTTGGAGAATTTGGAATTGGATCAACCAATAATCCCCTTATTGATATTTTTCTTTATTCTCATTAATTGCCTGCTTGATATTATACTGATGGTGTAAGGAGAAATTCTGTCTAGGTCACTGGTGAGACTTAAAGGGTTAAGCCTAACAGTGTCACTTGAATCCCCAATTGTAAACTACTGCCAGCCACGCAGCTCATTTCAAAGAAAAGAGGTGTAGTCAGCAAAGAGTCCTTTTCCCTTTCCTTTTTCTATTTCAGTATAAATTCATTATCTACTCCAGTAACAAAAATTTCACTTCTGGCCATGACTTAATAATTTTAGGCCATCGAAACACCAAACAACTAAAAAGCCAATTCCAGTTATGGACATCTTCTTTGAATTTAGAGGGAACCTCCTGAGAGCTTCCACTCCTTTATTAACCTTTCAACTCCCACAAGTGACCAAAACAGAATTTCTCCTTACAAGATCAATACAATATCAACCAGGTAAGTGATGAGAATAAAGAAAAATATTAGTTTGGGGATAATTAGTTGATCCAATACTGAATTCTCTGAACTAACATTATAAGAATTGTATGGTTGACACTAAAAAGAATTACAAATTTGATCTGAGAGTTAAAAGGTTAAATTAACCCTCCAACTCCCAAGATTTGATTTTTGATTCTCCCTTGTAGCTCAACACATTTCCTTGTAATTTTTTTATAATAATTAAGTGTTAGATCAAGATATCAACTTCTACCTGGTATGTTTGAGCATTCTCATTACCTGTTTGCTGGATACTGTTTACAGTCAGATAATTTTCATGTTCATCTCCTCTGGGAGTTAAAGGGTTAACCCTTTAACTCCCAGATCAACTTTATAATTCTCCTTACTGTCAACCATATAATTCTTATAAGGTTAGTTCAGAGAATTTAGCATTGGATCAACTTATCATCCCTAAATTGATATTTTTCTTTATTCTTATCAATTATCTGTTTGATATTTTATTGATATTGTAAGGAGAAATTCTGTCTTGGTCACTTATGGGAATTAAAGGGTTAATTATGTAAGTTTATTTCACGTGAGCAGCTTCTCAGGTCCATGGATTGCCAATAAGATATAACAAACCTATTCCATGCTCTAACAAATGACATTCTAAGTAATATTTTTTCCCTCCACATTATAGTACCACTGATAAACCCCCTCTCCAAAATTAAAGTCTATCCTTCGTTCTATAAAACAAAAACTTCTTAGAAGATCAAAAAATTGATCTCGAATACTTTCCCTTTAAATATTTACAGTCATCAAAATATCAATTTAGAAAAGTTTCACTTGAAGCCCTAGAGAGTTGTACATGTTACTTAAAAAAATAGTGAAATCAAATTGGCCATTTAATAACAGGTGGAATGACAGACAGAATTAACCACAAACATAAAACAGCTAATTAAATAGAACACAAGCAGTCAGAAAGGGAGTTTACTCTTCCATGGTTTACGATAAAAATTTTTAACAAGGCTTCTTCATGTACATGAGAAGTTATATAAATCTGATAAAATTGTAGGTTGTAATATGGCCTGGCTTAAATATTTACATTTACTCTTAATGGGTACAGTTTCATTTTTTTCCTTAGCCAGTTGACAAAGACAAAGTTGAGCCAGTGGGTAAATTATTAATGCTTATACAATTGTTGCCTACAAATTTAAAATTATTTACTTAGTAACTGTATGGATGAAAAGGATACTTTGTATACTTTTAATGAACTGCAAACTGCTTTACATTTTTTGCTCTGAATTTGGCGCAATGAGATTTCCATATTGCAACAGGCCCTTCAATTAATTTCATAACAGCAACACAGCTGGCAGCTCCCTCTTCTGACCAACACCCAATTTCTCATAACACATTAAAGCAAGACATTTTCACACTTGAAAGTCCAAAGCACACAAAATAAGTTTACTATGTCAGAATGCAGTGTGTGTTAGCGGGTTATCAATTTTCAATTCTCAAAGCTGCCCAAAAATATTTGTATGCAAATCAGTTAGGAGAACTTAATGCAAATAATGAGGAAAAAGAAAAGAGAAAAGAGATTTCATGAACCAAAAATTCAACAACCTCGCGTAGCCTCTTAACTGAATGAACCACCAAAAGTCTGTGGATGGTACCTGAAAACAGAAATCTATTGAAGCTTATATTGTTGTTTCCCGTTGATATCGGGGGCAAACATGAATAGTCATGCGAGTTCTGTTCAAATAATTTTTTCCCCTACTTAACACCTTTGAAAAGCGCGAGGGACACGACACCATAATAACTTACATTTTACTTGGATCGATCTGTCTGTAGGCATGAGCTCCACAAGATCCACAGTACTGATAACCCGCATGTCTTCATGAAAGAAAGAAAACATCACTTAATTCACAAAGGGTCGTTCTTCAATTATCTATTTAATTTTCGAAGAACTTCATAAATATCTAATTTTACTTACGGTGCTATGATAGCTTTGGCTGGTCGACACGAAGGGTGAGCTTTAGATAACCATTCCTCTAACTTCTGATTAAGTGTTCGGGCTAGAATTGCCGGGAGTAACAATAGATGTAAGTAATTTTTAAAACACCGGTATTTTTTCGCGATAGCAAATATTTAAAGTTTGCTTTCAGATAGAAAACATTTTGTTCTAAGCGCTTTTACTGTACCATTATCAGAATACCAGGTTCCTGCGTGACTTGCTCGGCGCATGGACATAGTACTTGGTTGCTGATTATAGAAATTGTGTTAATCTCGGTTCTATAAAAAAAAAATTACCCGACAAAAGCAAATGACTGGAAATGTTTCTAACACAGAATGATGTGACGTTCGTGAGGAACTGGGGAGTGCATGGTCAAGTTGGAGAGTCTGCTGATCTGTTTTGTTTTGATTGTGTATTCATAAGAGAGCTGGACACATGGTCAGAGAATTTTCAGAAATCGTTCCAACCTATCTAAGCAGGTTATTAAGGGGAAGACTTCATACTTGCAGATCCAAGAAGAGCCAAGAACTAGGACAGAAATAATGTTAATTTAAGATGAGAGCGAGAGAAGAATGCCTAAGGTAGGACTGGGGAATTCATCAAGGGGAGGCAGTGGTTTTGGGGTCCATTCCTATGGGGAGGGAGGTGGGGTTTTTCTGCACTTAGGCTAATCAGGGACGTTCTGGATGTAATGTTTTGTACAGCAGACTAATTGATCTAACATTTGGCAAACACGCTTGATGATAATTTTATTTAGTTATGTATTGTATATCCCTTTGTCATTCCAGGGAATGTCTTAAAGAATGTGTCCTTCTATTTTAAGTTTTCCCTCCTTGAAACACTGAGAAGCTATCAACCACAAGATACAGATTTTGTGTAGTACATGGGGCCTCAGTCTAAATGTTGGTTGAAGTGCCAATGACTGTTGAAAGATGTTTATTCGTCATGTCATAGGGGTGATAAAGAGCAAATTATTATTAGCTTATGAAGAATGAAAATCTCAGACTTTTTACCTTATTGAATAATTTATTTCTCAATAGTGGAAATGATAAATTTTTGTTTCAGGAAAGCTTAGAGAATTTCAAGGGGTTGAACATAAACTCCTACCTAACTGACTGAAAGAATGTCAAGCGTGTCTTGGTTTTCATGCAGCAGCTTGTTTGGAGCACAATCAGAAGAGAGTTAACAGAATGAGTAACGCTGATTGTGATGGTTGGTTTTATAGAGTTTATATCCCCATTTCTTGTAGCTAGAAATGAACATTAGGAGTATAATTAATTAAAATTTGAACATCTACCTATCCATCAAGTTAAGACTCAGAAAGCTTTCCAGATTATAACAAGTGGTCTTGGAATCTCAGGGGAGATGTGGTGGACTCCAGGTTGAGAGGTCCTGGTTCGAGAGCTGGGCTGGTCATTGTGTTGTGATCTTTGTTAAACCTTTCACTCCCAAGATCTTATTAGTAATTTTCCATAATAACTGCCATAGAGTTATTATGATTTTAGTTCTGAGAATTTGTCACTGAATCAACTAATAATCCCTTAATTCATATTTCTCTATATTCTCATCACTTAGTTTAATTGTCTGCTTGAGATTGTATGGATATTGTAAGGAGAAATTCTGTTTTGGTCACTTATGTGAGTCAAAAGATAAAACACTCTACTCAGACAATGCCTCTCTTCACCCAAGAGTATAAATGGGTACAGGAAAACCATCAGGGAAGCTGACAAAATACCTTGGGGTAACCTGCAATGAATTACCATCCCATCTGGGAGAGTAGTGATATTTCTAGTCACTTGAGGTTAAGGCTCCACTTGGTTGGAGTGCACACTTTACCTTCTCCTGCCAACCTTGGAATATCATGATCATCACATTACTGGAGACCAGTTGAAACATCTTGAAATGTTTTTGACCCAAGTTCTACAGTGAAAAGTGTATACTATTAGATTTTCTGGTAGGCCTGCATGATAAATTTCAAGGTACTAGGGAATTAGACGATAAGAAGCTGAAAAGAAGGATGGACTCAGTCACTCAGGGGTGTTTATCTTCACATGAACAAGACATCTTACTCAAAGTGCAAACCACAAATAAATTTGTTCTACTCTACTTATCATGTTGTAACAACTGAAAGCCTTATGTGAAAAAAAAAAACAAAAGCAATGAATATATGATTTGTTGGGTCCTGTTGACAGCTGATTAAAAAGTTATTCAGCTTTTTCTTTGTGCATTAGCAATGGTGCATTCATTTCTTCTTCAAGGGAAGGCAACACCACCTTACCATGATACCCAAGTTGCTGTTGTCGGTGGAGGAATGGCTGGGCTGGCGGCAGCATCAGCTCTGTCAGAGGCTGGTCTTCAAGTTGTCCTATTGGAAGCATCTGATTATTTTGGTAAATACAGTAGTCAATTTTTAACATATTGAATTGCACAAGAAGGCACGTAATGCAATTTTCTCTTTTGTTTATACCCTTATAACCCTTGTCAAAATCACTTACCCATACTTCTTTTGCACATCCTTTTTTCACATCAAAGCATTACTCAGAACACTTTTGAACTGTTTGGAATATAGTTGTTTTTTCTTTGAATGGACCGAACTCAACTTAAATATTTATTTTTTAATCTAGCATTGTTGAATAGGTATCTTTAAAGGCTATAATTTCAAGAGAAGGCCATTTGAAAATCCTGTGTTACTCTCAGTAGACAACTTTCAGCAGTTTTTATTTATCAATCAGGCCCTGGTTGTATAATTGCTATCTACTGGATAGCAATTTATCTGTTGGATAGAGTTATCTTCCTTTTGAACAACTGGGCCCAGGATTGAGTTTTGTTGAGTATGTATTAACTGTGATCCACCTCTCAGGGACCTGAGAGAATTTTGAACATATTTAATAATCTTCTAATTTCCTTTAATTTTTCAATAATTACTTTTTGCTTGTCTCACTAGGTGGAAGAGTGAAGCAAGTTCAGCCATTTGAAGGATTTGCTCCAATTGATCTTGGTGGAGAGTTTATCCATGGATCAGATAGTATCATAACCAGGACAGCAAAAGAAAATGGCTGGGTTGTGCAACCAGTAAGATACATAAACTTTTAGTGGGTGAAGGTGTTGTTGATTGCATGCATGCAATTTTTCTTTTTCTATGGAATTATCAGTGGTCAGGACTTGTTACTTGTAAATTGCATTTAGAATTCATCACTGAAGTGTTGTAAAGCATGTTATTTATAATATATTTTCTCTCACTCCTGAGGCTGGGACCCTACTGTAACATACATACTAGTGCTAATGTGGACATCTTTTCTTATTAGCCCTTTTATGCCCAGTAGCAACCAAAAAGGAATTTCTTCCTAAAATAGCAGTTCATTTGTAAAGCGAATAAGTGTGTGCCCAGCATAGCTGGTGTAATTTTGAGGAGCAAGTGCATCTTTGATTTTTAAAGCAGCAGAGGGCTGCATGGGGAGAGAAAAAAATTTGTCCCAAAGGAGTGAACAATCCTAAGGGCTTGACTGACTTTTACAATACCACAAAGACATCAGTCTCCCAGGAAAGATAATTGACCATATTTACGTAAGTAGCTATTGCCATCTAAGATGGTGATTTGATTTATAATGCAATCTCACTGTCATGCAATTGTCATACTGTCACACACACGGGGTCGCACTTTCGTGCTGGGTGTAATGTCATATGATCAGGTAATTTTTACCACCTGGTACATAATGCTCTTTTTGATTGGCTGTGTGCCATGGTGCTCTCCATAACTTTATTTTCCTTCTTGATAAAAGAGCACATGAGATGATTGGAGAAATCTTTCATTTTGCTGACTTTGCAGTGCTTCAAATGTGAGGGAATGGAGAAAGAATACATGTTTTTCTACGAAGATGAATTACATCCACTATTAAGTAGCCATCCTGATATTCAGAAAGCCTGGAAAGCTTGGGATGATATCATTTTTCTTTGGGACAAGATATCTAAAAGAGAACTCCATCAAAATGCAGAAAATGTTTCCTGTGAAGATAATGGTAGAAGTGCAGAGAGTTACTTTGTTAAACCTGATTTAGAATCCAAGGCAACTTCTGCCCAAGCAGAATCAATAGAGGCATCAGAAATTGACAGTAGACAGAATCCCGGAGATGATGCCGAGAATTTTAGGTAAGTCCCCTAGACATTTTAGCTGAGTGTCATTCTTCCCTGAGAAGAGATGGCTGCAAAATCTGACCTCTGCGGTGTAAGTGGTTGGCAAAGTAAAATACATCACTAGTCTAGTAGGGTAATTTTGTTTTAACAAAGCTGACGTTTCGAGAGTTAGCCCTTCGTCAGAGCGATCAACGAAGGGCTAACGCACGAAATGTCAGCTTATAAACTCTTTACGGTGGCCAATTTACGTTATCAACTCGGTTGATAAAAATACTAAATTACCCTGTTATACTCTACCACCGACGTAGCACCACAGTTCTTTAGAAACTTACCCCTTTATTCACTAAACTAATAAGCAGGTAATGGAACAAACTTAACAACGAGAGAGGCTAATTCATCTTATGCACTTTTTAATGCGTCATTTTAAAACAACGGAAGGTGAATTTTAGACTTATAGAGACTGGTTTCTTTGGTACTTTTTCCTGTCGCAGAGACATGAGTATTCAACAGTGGTTGAAGAGACAGAAGTGTAACGATGATGTGATGGCGGTGTTTGATTCTATGTATTGCCAAACAGTAGCTGCTGCACCCAGCCAGATGGGTCTGTATGAGTGTGCACGTGAGGAAAATGCTTGGACATATGGTGATGGGAATTTCAGGTCAGTTTTAACTTTTAATCCAAAATTTCTAGAGAAGGAAAAGGGGCTTTTGAATGGGTGTTTAAGCGAAGTCTCACTCCACCATCTCTGCCACAAGCAATGAACTGCCCTTCGTCAATCCATCATTTTAACTCAGTCTTTCTATGTTCTACCAGAGGTTTCCATAGAAGCTAGTTACCGGTCGTTTACCGCCATTTGTTTAGCCTGCGAGCACGTTCTCTCGTTTGGGATTTATGTTACAGCGCAGCTGCCCATTACAATATCGGCGACCGCTTTTGGAAAAAGTTGTTGTCACCCCGTACAGGCCTGAATTTTTTTAGGCCTTATTTTCACTACAGCCCAAGTAGTGTTCATTACTGCGAAGGTCGCTTTCATGTTCACCCCTGGTTTCACTTTACGTGTGGAAGATTAAAGAATACATTACCACTTGTGACGTCAATTGCTTGTGCTCATGTCTAAAAGTAACAAAATTGAACGTTTGACTGAAGAATCTACTCCCATATGCAGGTTTAATATAACCAGGCAGGTTTACGACAAAGCTCACCGCGTCCTTGCAAAGAAGCACCCTAAAATGACCCAAATGTTAACAATTTAGACTTGCTTCGTAGCAAAACCATTCAAACTGAAAAAGGTTGACTCTTGAAGATTGGTTTCCTCAGATCTTATTACCAACTTGGGTGGATTTAGAGGGGGGAGGGGTGGGTGGGTTGGGACTTCGATGACTACTATCCTCCCCTTTACCTCCCTTCTTTGTTGGATGTTTGGTCAAATTTTGTAATCCATTTCAAGTAGATGTGAAGGTTGGTTGTTGTTATAGAATACAATCGCTCCCCTACTGCCTTTTATTGCCCGTTCTTCTCAATTTTTTCAGGATAAACCCCTGATCAACATTAGAATTATAAAGGACACATTTAATTGTTTGCGTATCTCATAAACTTTTCACGGTATTTTCAGTATATTTCATTTTTATCGGTATTTTTTTTTCAAGGTATATTTTACTGCTTTTTCAAATTTTTTCTTCAGGTTGGCGGGATCGTATTCTCTGCTTGTGGAGCATTTCTTAAAGAAGTGTTCTGAAGTCGAGAAACGGCTGTGTTGGCAAGTGACAGAGATTAATTGGAAAGGTAAAGTTGTTTGAGAGACATTTATATGTCTTTTATATAACACGGTATATATTCCATGCACTCGCCTTCAATGAGAGCTGATATTAATCGAATGAAGCAATTTTATGTAGTGTAGTTCGTATAGTGTGATCGTCCGGGTGAGTGTAGTTCTGAAAAGAACTGTTGTTGGTGACTGACGTTTCGACAACCTGTGCGGAAGTCATCTTCAGAGTCAAGTTTATGTAGTGTCTTTAAACTTAGAAAAAAGTTCTTTACCACAAAGAGCCAGTGAGAAGTCATAGTAATAGCGAGCAAACTGATTGAAGCACAGGAAATGGAATTGATCAAGTCGTGGTTGGTTTTAGTTTTGCAACTGATTGGTTGAGAAGATGGTGCACGTTTTCTAGAACAATCAAAGGACAAAGTTTAGCAAAGCTAATGCAATCCTAGAATGCGTTTGACACTCAACTGAAAACTTCTCTTCGTTTCTAAGACGCAAAACACCTTTATTTCTTCACCAAGCTCAAAATTTATCAGCTTTCTGCTATTTACGGTTGTTAAGGTTTTTCTTGGCTATATCCTCCGATAGTTAGATTTAAAATATTCCAAGGTTCTAATTTGTCAAAAAGAAACTATCCGTTCTCGTAGACAACAATTTCTCTCGAAGGATTAAACTCAATTCTGGTATATAAAAGCTACGTGTGTGTCAATAAACACGCCCTTTGATAAGATAATCAGTATTCAGTTTCATGGTAGGTTCTAATTAAAAAATAACATAAATGTTCGCAGTGTTTAGGTCTTAATGTTCGCAATGTTCAATTCTTAGGGTTTGCAAGGTGCAATTCTTAGTTTCGTGTTCCGTTCTTCACATTTACTCACATAGACGAAAAACACCTTTATTTCTTCACCAAGCTCAAAATTGATCAGCCTTTTGATTCTATTTATTCACATAACACTTTCAAAAAATGCAAATCCCGGCAGTACTTGAAGGACAGGTGTCATATATGAACCTAGGGTCTTTGTAGCTCAGCGGTAGAACGTCGGAGCACGGAATCCCAATGTCTGAGATTTGATTCCCGGTCGGTACTTGTATGTTTTTGTGAAGCGTAGGACAAAGACTAAGCTCAAAACTTCACCATCTTTCTTAACTCTTTGTTCAAAGAAGGAGCAATTTCCATTCTTTAAATGCTGTTTCTTGCAGGTGAGAATGGTATGGATAAAATAGAAATGCAGCATGAGTCGAAATCAGATGGACATGTTTGTCTGAAGAATCAACTCGGCCAAACTCTAACCGCCAAATATGTGGTTATAACTGTGCCACTGACAGTTCTCAAAGATGGTGACATAACCTTCATTCCGCCTTTGCCAGCAAGCAAAAAAAGAGCCATAGACGGAATAAAAATGAGAGGGGCACTGAAAATTGTTTGTCGTTTCAAGTCACAATTCTGGCCGGACAACTTAAACCTATTATACAGAGTACGGGGCTTTGTGAGCCAAATATGGATGTACACACGTGACTCGACGGAGAGCACTGAGAAGTGTCATCTGATCGCGGGCTTTCAAACGGCTGAGCCCGCAGAGGCGAAAATTAACCTCAGCGGACAAGAAATTTTAGATGGGTTTCTTCAAGATTTGGATCACATATTTAAGTAAGTGCCCCACCCTTCAAAAGAAGTAGGTAGAGAGAATGGAAATTATTGGGACATTTCTGGAACTTCAGCATTGCGGGAGGTAGATACGAAATTTTCATGACAGTTTAATCTGAATTTTGATTATAAATCTCATTGAGGCCTTGCATAAAACATTCATGCACATTAATTCGAGTTTATCATTTAATTCTAAGTTTAACAAAATTATTTCACCATCATCGGCAAGTCTGATGGTGACATTAAAAAAATGTACTTGCTCCATGAACAGTCGCACACAGATTTCAAAAATTGTACCAGAAGACAATTATTGAATTTAAATGAATGTTTAATGGATTTGATTATATTGTACAAACATTGCAAGTAGCTAAATGAATCTACGAGACCACTCTTTAAAGTGTTCACATTTGATGAAATAGAGTGGGAAATCTTAACCACCACCCGCTATTTACTTGCGAGTGGTTTCGCAGTCTGCTGGGAAAATTTAAGGTTGAATTCGAGAAGTTAGGCACTTAATATGGTTGGGGTGGAAGCTGTACCTTTACAAATGTGTCTAAATATGAACTATTTTTTGACTCTCTTTTCTGCATTAAAATAAGCTGCATTATCCGAAAATGCTAGATGGACCATATACTTTCATTCTATGCGGGTGAATCATCCATAACTATGAAAGTTGTTATCCTTTTCACTTGCACAAAGAGGAATTTCCTCTGAAAATATGAGTGCTTCAGTTAAAAAATGTACGGGAATAATGTTTGATGTAGGCCATATTCTCAGAGCTTAACTTATAAGAACTGTACGGAGGATAGTGCTGGGAAGAGATATTTACATCTGAAGAGGAAGAGGGTCAAACGTGATTCGCCATTTTTGTTGAAGTGCTTTTTGGGGATCATGAGACGGGTTGATGTAAAAGGGAGACAGGTGTTTTTTGTTTAGCGGTTCTTAACATTCCTGTTACCTGTTTCAACTTTTTCAACAGAACTGTCTCCAACCCGCACCCTGCTACTGATTCATTCATGGATTACATCTATTACCATTGGTCCAAACATCCTTTCATTCGCGGGGGGTACAGCTCTCCAACAGTTCATGCGTATGGCCTGCGCCACGAGCTTGGGCGCCCTGTGGGGGATCGCCTGTTTTTCGCTGGTGAAGCCACGAGTGTGACTGCCTGTGCTACTGTCCACACTGCCATGGAAACTGGATTACGAGCCGCTCGAGAAGTTTGCGGTATCAGCACTCGTGTTATCACAGAGTGAATTATGCCAGAAAAATGAACAGTCCATGACTGTTGAATGATCGTACGTCCATAACAAGGGAGAAAGTTGTTGTTTCTTTTACATTATTCTTAGTTGGAAAGTTCTGTGTCTTGAAGACTTTGAAATTGACTCCGTCGTCTATTTAAAATTCAAGAATGGTATAGGTTTGGAACGAGGCTAGTTACTCGTGATAAGCGTAGTCATGCTCGCTCGTGGTTAGGCCCTTATAGATTGTGCTTGCATAATTTTTGGCGTAATGTAGAAATACGCGTATAATTTTGGCTTTTTTTATAAATGTAGCTCTGTCAGGATAATCAGTGTATTTTAAGTTTTTTTCCTTTTTTGAAGGGAACACTACCAGAGTCAAAACTTATTTGGTCTTTAAGATTGATTATCTTCAAGTTCCGTTTCAATGAACGAGTTGCCAGTAATCGGGTCCTTGTGCTTGCGCAAAGATTTCTGGGATCGCCACGCGGCAAACATTGCAACTCGCCATAAAGAAATGTATGGCGGCGAAAGGTTGTTTCAACGGCCGAAACAACGATCAGTTTTGGAGAGAGATCAATGCTTTTCCGCCGCAGTTTTATCATGAATGGATAAAGATAATGTTGATTCGAGAAAACTGTAAGTTTTTGTTAGTATTTCCACGAAATATACCGATGAACGTCTCTGCTCATGTCAGGTTTATTATGAAATCGTCATCGCGTAATGGTCTTGACATTTTACAAAGTTAGCCGTTAATCGCTATGAGATAACTCATTTAAGTCTTTTCAGTTGTATTTATGTATGTACAGCCTATTTTCATACTTGTTAACGTATCAGATAAACAAATTACGACGTCTGAAAATATAACTCTTCGAAGGAGAGAAGTCGTTGTCAGCGGAGATGGAAATTTATTTTATCGAGCTGTTGCTTTTAGGAAGGATGAAATAAGCGGTGAAAAACATGAGGAAATCCCTTGGTCAAGTGATAGTTTGTTTGAGAATAATCCAAAGGTTTTGTAGCTGCCGCTTCTCTCCTCGAACTCCTTTGAGGATCTTGTCGGGAAAAGCAAGATCACGAGAACTCCATTAGAAACTGTGGATATACCATTAGTTATGCATCGCTCCTTTAGCGACCTATTTGTACCTACTCATCGTCGCAGAAGAAAGGGTTCAGCTTTGAGTCGATTATCAACGCTGGTTCGTTCTCGTTGATCACATAAGAAAAGCAACGTAGGTGTTTAATCACTTAAATGTATCTGACGATAATGTTTCGTGTTCAAGCTCATCATTTCTCGACATTTCAATCTCCTGCTGTCTCGACGTAGCTGTGGTAGCGCTCCTTTCAAGCTACGAAAAATGGGGTTCTGAATAATCGAAATATAGTGAATATTTAACCTTCTCTGCGACATTCACCCTGTTACATCGAAACAAATTTTCCCAGCCACCCGATGTTAAAAGTTAGAAGTTTCAAAAACAATATTAATGTATGGGCTCATTAGTAGTTTTGCCACTCAGACTGTTGGCCGTTTGCGATGGCGAATATTTGGAGAATTTCACTCGCATGGAGCTGCAAATTTCACATATTTCAAAGTATGAGTCGATTTTTCCAATTTTCGAAATGATTTACTCCTCAAATCGAATACTTTTCCACGAAACTGAAGTATGCTAGTTTCGTGAAGAAAAATGTAAAAAAGTGTGTTCCTATGCCTGCCAGGCATAGAAGCACTCTTGTGTACGTTTACCCTCTTGTGCGGTTTCTGTGGCGTCCCTACTATTAAGTACCGGTTATCTGAAATAAATTTCGACGAGGACAATTTCAGACAAACTAAGAGATTTAAAACCACAAGCTTTTTTATTTTCTAAGATTTAAAGTGAAGGCAGAAAAAGAGGTTATCTGAACCTTACAAAAGATCATTCTACAGCTTTGTAATTTGTCTATCTTGTGAAGCCATCCATGTCGGCCATGTATATGTTACTAAAGGCTTTCTAATCTTAGGTGTAAGACAAAATGGTTAAATACATTCCGTACACCTCTACACGTTTTCTAGTTTCAAAATATCCGAACAGTTTTGCTTTTTGATGTCAAAAGAATTGCGACGAAAACTTGGGAAAGAATCGTAGCTCAGAAACTATCTCCCAAAGGAAGGGGTGAATTTGATTACTAACTAAATTCAATTCGTAGCGACCTACAATCGCCTACAATAGCTATTGAGACGAGTTGCCTACAGACAAAAGATAGATCGGCTTCACTTTTCCAAATATAACTATGCATGCATGTCATAGACAAAAAATGAAAAACTTTCCTCCCCTCCCCGCTTGGCCTTTGTTATTATGAATTCATCTTTTTCACCGAGGATAAATAATAACGCGTTAAACTGGCGATTAAAAGAGAGTGAGTGAGGTGATACTAGCCTGACTAGGAAGATCATGCTATCAGATACAGTGCAAAAAAATAAAGCATTACAAGCCTCATTCTTGATACAGATAGCAAGTGCTTAGACTACAAGCAGTTCCTCGTTTTCGGCGAAGTATCACGCTAGATTTGGGCAGATGGTTATTTTGTACTTAAAAAAACCTGTATATGTTTGTTCTTGATTCGCGCATTCATTGTACTCTACTTCGTGCAGTTGTATAATAATAAAAAATATAAACATGACTTTGAAGCTTCATCAGGCTGATAACAATTTTAGACAAACTGAGACACAAAATACTACCAGCCCCTTTCTTTTATCTCTAAGATAAGGCCTCTCAGAACCATACAAAGATAAAAATAGTGATACGCTTTGTTCATCTCGTTTAGCCACCGCTCTAACTATTTCTTTTGAAAATGATCAAACTAGGCTCTTTACTATACAACCGAAAAAGTTCAGTTGTCGTAAATACGCCTTTCCGGCTTCGAAGAACCGTAACAAATAGTTCCCTTGATTCGCTCGTCTTCAAGGACCTGCACAGGGAAAATGAACAGAAAGTCGAGGAATTTGCTGTAGACATTTAACGAGAGAAGTTTTTGGAGAAGTTTTGCTCAAGCAGATGAAGTAATAGTAATTAATTCGATCCCACTGTAGACATTCTACTGAATACTTCAATTTTCAAGGCGACTGAATAGTGGCTGAACAGAAAGCGAACAAATCTTTAAATGAATTTCTTCGTTTTTTTCGTGAAATTAAGTTTCTGAAAACTTATCTAACTGCGTATAAGGAACATTTGATTGCAAAATTCAATTCAATTCTTAACGTCTATAAGCAGCGTTGAGTTACAAATGGAAGTACAAATAATTTGGCGTCGCGGACGACGCAAATTTTGGTGATTTCATGTTGTCGTTTACCAGAAGACGGCTAAGAAATGTACTAAGTTAAAAAAACGTACGTGCTGAACCGTTGTTCTACCCATTAGATCTTTTTCTTTGTTACGTCCTCGCTGCCACAGCCGTTATGATTTGTGAGAGGTCAGAGAAGCGGCGTAGACTGGCGTCATGAATTTTAACAACAGTTTTCTTAGTTTTATAGGAATTGTTAATGTATTTTAATAACTTATCTGACTGATGCAGGGAAAGCTTCTTAAACAGCCTACCCTGCTTTTTTAGCCCTGACGTTCATCATTTTCTGTGGGACGATTCCTGTTTGGCGGAAAGCTTAGATTTTCGTTTTCCCGTCTTCCTCCTTGCACATTTCTTATGAACTCCAGTCTTCTTACTGCACGCCGCTCATTGTTGTCGCGGGTTACGCTATGCTGCACAGCTCTGTTTATTCCATCAAGAAATGGAGGATCATCAACAGAAGAACGATATCCAGTAGAACAAGAAAGTCTTGCACTGTGGCCATTTTGTGGAGACTGATTGAGGGCCAGAAGAAGCAAGTTTTGTATTTTCCACTAAATCAGTCGAGTCAATCCCTATGACCAGTACTACCAGTATGTAGCTGTAATCTTTGTTTTCCCGCAGCTTTTCTCCTTTTGTTTTCTTCACCTTCTAGGAAAGTTTGAACGTCACATTCTGTAAGCGATACGGATTTTTCAGTGTTTCAGCAGCCATTATCCGACGAACTTCAGTAGAGCGAGAATCGTGAGGGCTTTATCTGACGGAGTGGCGCGAAAGGCGTGTGACGTGTCAGCAGCTGATTGGCTATATTAAACAAACGTAATTGATAAATGCATCTAGAAAAGATACTAAAATATGCTGAATATTCGAAAACAGCCGGAAATTTGCCTCTATGCTTCAATGCCTTAGCGGTGGCTTACCTAAGGCGTTTACAAGTCGACCGAAACGAATAACTCTCGGCAGCACCAAGAGGCACAACGCGTAAAAAACATTCATAACATAACTTTCAGCTTCATTGGGCCGATAACAATTTCAGATAAACCGAGTCACGACAAAACTACTGGCCGCTTTATTTTACTTCTAAGATAAAACTTCTCAGAACCATACAAGCATAAAAATACTATCACACTTTGTTATTTGTCCCTCATTGCATTGTTTTGCTAGCTATCTCTTTACATTTTCAATTACGACATTTACAATATACATATTGGCCCTAGAGATGCAGCTAGGACGTAAACTTAGGAACCGTAATAGTTGTATTCTGAGTAAGGATCGTTATGCAGCATACCGAGATACGAATCTTCCATCTTCCGCGCAACTAAGAAATTCGGCGGGCTTCGGATTGAAATACTCCGACTGAAAGTAGAGATCAAACTTTCTTGATTGACATTTTCCTTCAAATCATAGCGTGTAAATTGACAAATCTGTCAGATTTCACGCCTGACAAAAATTTGTCCTGCTCTAAGGGCAGGAAGACGGCGTCTCCCGGCGAAGTTTGGCAGGCCAACATACTATGTTTCATTTCTTTAATTTAAACAGTAAATTTAAAGGTGAACCAGTTTGCTGATCTTAATGGTTTATTTGAGTAGGGGGATTATAAAACTGGATGGCTACTGATGTCTGTCTGTTTACCTTATTACTCGGGCTTCCGTAGGAAAGCCCGAGTCTTAAAATGCAAGTCGTTATTGGTAGCCGAAAAGCAAAATGGGGGTCTGGTTCCAGGCGTTCCTTGCGTAAATCGCGGAAACTGGAGACGAGAGTGCCACAACTTGTGTTATCAGGTGCTCGCTTTTCTTAAGCAACACAATTTACAGAATGCTGCGTTTTACGAAGACCGCTTTGCAAAGATTCCTTGTCTTATACGCTTATCTCACGTACAAAATGATGTCGAGCGTTTTCGGAATGGACCGGTCCACGAACTCTATAGCTTGAAAAGCTAGCCAAATGTGCAAAGTTCATACTAGTTCTCACGAGATAACAAATGAACCATATGTGAGTTCAAACTACGAAAATACCGGCAAAACTGTAACAGCCGGCTTAACAACAAACTGTGATGCTGAGACGAACACCTCACTTGCTGAAAAAATCAAGAATGTTTGTGGACACAACTTCGAAGGTGGCGCTAACGACAGCAAATTTGATAAGGATACTGACAAAAGCAACTTGAATAGTAAGGTTAAATATCTAAGCTTAGCTCTTCCGTTAAATATCCTGTTTCTGTTATTGGTTTTTATTGGATTCAATACTTGCAAAGTACGATTTGGTATTTCGTACATAATCACTATTATTATTATATAAGCGATCGTGAATGTTGGTTCGCTTTTCGAATGGAGTTGTATGTGCTTGGTAGAAGACATGATGAATACTCTTGACGACTGTGATCTACTTGAAAAAGTTGTCAATATGACTAATGTACATGAACATAATGATTTTACAGTGTCAATAAGAGTACAACAATTCAGATCTCGCTATGCGAAGTATGTATATTATAATTGTGCTCGTGTTTTGGGTGAATGCCATGGCTATAAACGTGATCGTGAACCAAACAGAGTACCAGTGAAGATTTTAAAACGTCTCTCTCAGAAAATTAGAAAACTGCAGAGTTATGTACGGAGCGGTTTAAGTAAAAACGCACTAAAGTAATCGAAAGTCCACGATCTTATTAAAAATAATGCAACACGAAAGAAAAGTAGACATAAAACAAGAGTCAGGTTTGTACAAAAAATGAGAAGGAAACCAATTTTTAGAACAAGAAACGTTCACTCTTCAGTGAGATATGTCTACAATTCAAGTAGACATAAACATGGAAAGAAATATCTCAAATACTGAAGGTTCTTTCTTTCTGTATAATTTCCCATATAGTGATTTATAATAAAGTTCGGATATAACGCGCGCTGTCATTGGTTGAAAGAGCGTGCTCTATGAGAGTATAGAGCAAGCTCTTATTTTTTCACTCGAGGGGCGGCCGATGTAGTTTCTGAGGCTTGCTTTACTGTGATGACCTGAGATCGCCATGATAAGCGAGCCGCGATGGACTTCAGCATGATCATATTCGCGCAGACACCGTCATGATTAGAATGTATTTTAACAGTTATGCCAGTTTGGTTATATTTTTCATCATTTCTGTTTTGTTCACTTTTGTATTTGAACACTGAACTTTATATACTATACGAGTGTTAGCTGTGTTTGATTTTTATTTCCGTACGTAAGCTTGCAATCTAACTGAGCATGAAAATCTTTAAAACTCGGAATGTTCATTTTGTTTTTCCTTTGAGGATTTTCGTATCTGCTCACGTTTTAATAACGTAAATTACGGCGCCTGGTATGTTTACAAACCTTTGTTTGATTCTTCTGTTGCTACTTGCCGGCTCGCTTCAGTTCCGAAATTTCACTTTTAATTATCGGGAAAAAGCTAAAAAGAAGTCCCGGAAAAGGTCGAACATAGTACAATTGGCAGATGGCGTGACAGCTTTAGCTCAGTTCTATGCTCTATACTCTCATGGAGCACGCTCTTTCAACCAATGACAGCGCGCTTTATATCCGAACCTTATTATAAAATGATATAGAGAAAGCCCTGGTCTGCACCATGTGGATCCCAGTAAAACAATAAAAGAACCATATAGTCAAGGGGATGTTGTTGTATTTGGACAAAATGCAGGGCAACAATGTGTTGCAATGAGTTTATGTGCATTAATGTACCATAATATGAAAGGAATAGGCAATCCCGATGACTTGAAACAAATAATGTATATTGGAAGTCAACTATATAGCAGTTTGTCACAATTATCAAGACAATCATTTTTACTGCTAACAGATTTACCATAAATGCTTACTGTACAAGAGGAAGATTACCAGCCAGAATACGGTGAAAGTTACCCTAGTAATGTCCATGGTGAGCCTACTATTGAGGGATATCAATACTGTGTGGGCCTGAAAAGAGCTTTTGAGTCATTGATGTCAGAACAATTTAGGTCATATATTTTAACAGTCGGATACATTGTGCTGATAATGGCCATTTTAAAGTGTTTGACTTACGTGCTAGAGATGTTTGCGGTAAAAGTCACGCTCGAGGGACATGTGTTCTATTAGATATATCACCTACAGACAACTTATAGTGCATTACTTTCAAAGTTTATATGGAGCAACTGATCTGTATGAACTGAAAGGTTCACAAATAACAAAATATGACATGGCAATGAGCAAAAATGTAAGAGAGGTATTAGAGAGATCATCAGGTCAACACAAGTGTTCAAATTTAAGTCAGTGCTTGACAGAAGCGCGACAGTTTGTGTAGACAAAGTTGAATATTTCACGCTTGAACAAACGCCGAAAAATTGAGCCGTTCACTACGCTTTGTCAGAAAAGGAACTGCCGCAACAAAACATGTTGATCGAAATAAAGATTCTGATGCTGAAATTCTTTTAGCAATTTAAAGTATACTATACACATCTAAATTTTTTTAAATATAAAGAGTTTTCAGTTAAAGAAAATAGTAAAATTTTGAGTTAGGAAGATTTTGGTCACGTGCTAGGCAACGCGTCCCGTTTTAGCAGTACACATCCAAATTTATTATTGACAGCCGAGAAAGAGAAATGCGCCGTGACGACCTACAAATTCATGCTAAAAGCTGAAAAATTATTTTGAACCCCAAGTTTCATTACAGGGCTGTAGAGAACGCGTACTATGAACATCTGATCAGACAGGAGGTGACCAGAAACTAAGAGAGAAGAAGATTAAGGAGAAGAAGGAGCGAAAATCACATTGTTCTACCCAACACAAACCATCCCATCGAGCATGATGAACGCTAGGACTAAGAAACAGAGTATTGGTAGGTTTTCATTCTACCTAAGCATTTTATGATTGAAATCGTCTATACGGATCTATCATTATTTTTTTCGGACAGACTCGTCTTTTTTTGCCTATAAATACGTTATCCTTAAAAATTCATTGCAAAAGATACAAGAAATATCATCACTTGGGACAAATATCTAAGCTTGTCTCTCTTTAAATTATTTTACATTTAATGGTATAGGACGAAAGGATTTATTAAAGATTGTCAGATGTTGGTCCGTAAAATTTGAACTTCTTGTTGTAAAATTCCCACGAAGCTTGTTGATGATTATTTACAGCTTTGTAGCCTTGATGTCCTATCTTCAAAATGAACTTGTTAAGGATTGTTTGCACGTTTGATAACAGTAGAAGATGGGTGAATTTAACAAATAGCAGAGAAAGTTCTATATGTTATTGTTTGGTTATTGTTTTCATGAAGAAAAGAGTTGCATGAATCCAGGGATTCGAATAAAACTTTCTTTCAATTTTACTGACTGATTAGAATTCGTCCAGTTTGTGTATACAAAGTTGAATATTTCACTCTTGAACAAACACCAAAAAATTGAGCCGTTCACTAAGCTTCGTCAGTAAAAGAATTACCGCAACGAAACATGTTGATCAAAATAAAGATTCTGATGCTGAAATTATTTTAGAAATTTAAAGTATATTATAAGTACACCATAAACACATAAATTCTTTTTAATAAAAAGAGTTTTCTCAAGGAAAAGAGTAAAATTTTGAGTCAGGAAGATTTTGGTCACGTGCTAGGCAACGCGTCCCGTTTTAGCAGTCGCACGCAAATTTATTATTGACAGCCGTGAAAAAAATGAGCCGTGACAACCTACTAATTCACGCTGAGAGGAAAAGGAAAAGAGTAAAATTTTGAGTCGGGAAGATTTTGGTCACGTGCTAGGCAACGCGTCCCGTTTTAGCAGTACACATCCAAATTTATTATTGACAGCCGAGAAAAAGAAATGAGCCTTGACGACCTACATATTCACGTCAAAAGCTGAAAAATTATTTTGAACCCTGATTTTTGGTACAGGGCTCAAGAAAGACGCGTAGAAAACTATGAACATCTCGTTCAACTGATCAGACGGGAGGTGACCAGAAACGAAGAGAGGAGAAGATAAAGGAGAAGAAGGAGCGAAAATCACATTGTTCCACCCAACACAAACCATCCCATCGAGCATGATGATCGCTAGGACTAAGAAACAGAGTAGAGGTAGGTTTTCATTCTACCTGAGCATTTTATGATTGAAATCGCCTATACGGATCTATCATTAATTTTTTCGGATAAGCTCGTCTTTCTTTGCTTATAAATATGGTATCTTTAGAAATTCATTGCATAAGACCCAAGAAATATCATCACTTGGGATAAATCTCTTAGCCTCTCTCTCAATTTTTTCCCATTTAATAGTAAAGGATGAAAGAATTTGGTAACGGTTGTCAGCAGATGGTCCGAATGATGTGGAAATGTTTGTTGTAAAATTCCTACGAAGCTTGTTGTTTCTTAGTTACAGCTTTGTAGCCTTGATGTTCTATTTTCAAAATGAACTTGTTTAGGATTGTTTGTACGTTTGATAACAGTACTTTGCGGAGAAGATGGGCGAACCTAACAAGGAACAGAGAAAGTTCGAGATATAATTGTTTACAATTGTTTTCATGAAGAAAAGCGTTGTATGAATCTAGAGATTAATTGATAATTCAACTGGGCTTGGAGTTAATAAAGCTTTTCAGTTTTACAGACTGATTAGAATTTTTTCGTTACTAAGTTAGTTGTAACAAAACGTATAATCTTTATATCTTTTGTGTTCACTTAATTCAACTGTTAGGTTTTGAACAATCAAATTTGAGGTATCGCAGACAATGTTTACTGATCCAAACTTCTTTATGAAATCACCATTTCAAATTGCAGAGTACTCTTTCCAAAGTTTAGTCTAAGAGCTGCCCTCCCTTTCGGCTTAGCCCCTCTAGCAGAGGCATTATGTTTTAAGTTCTTTTGAAGGGAACATTACCAGAGTCATAACTTGTTTTATTTTTTTTCTCAGTTCGTGAGCGGGCAATATTCCACAAATCCTGCAATCTGATTGGTTCCGAGAGCGGGCAGTATTCTCCCCATCCGGCCCGCTCACAGCGAGCGGTTCTTTTCGCAACCATTTGTTAGGTTTTAGAAAATTAATAAAAATGTTATTCACCAGCCAAGGTCGGTCCGTGAATTGTGCCCTCTGTCTTGTGTACCGTCCGAGGCCGTAGGCCTCGGGCTGTATCCAAAACCATATATTGATCACTAAGATTGATTATTTACAATAAATGGGTAAGTTTCTGAAAGAAACTGTGGTGCAGCGTCGGCGGGAGAGTTTCATATTATTTAGGTTGCCTCTGCCCCAGTTCCCACTTTCACAACCAACGAAATAGCGTCGAAAAGAAACACGACGCTATCTAACATCGTTCCATGATTTTTTACTCATTTAGTCACTGCCTTTAGTCTTGAATTAAGTGCAGTAGCGTAAGTAAGTAAGTAACAGAGTAAGTGCGTAACTCAAAATAGAGAAGATATCGTGCTTTTTTAGCAATAAATATGTAATTTGGACTTGCTTTGTTTTTGTTTTGTTTTTTCTTTTCCATAAAACATACTTTAAGGAAAGTAGCACAATTTTTAAAAACTGACATAATTTGGGGAAAAAAAATGAAGCAATGCTTGTAGCATGATGGGCTATCTTCACTAGCACAATCTTTCATTTAAACAAGCTTAAGACGACACTTTTAGTCCAAATTTATGGCCATGTAAGAATATGAATATCTATCATTTAACAATCAAACGACATATCTTGTCTACAGGTGCCGAACTTGCCTGACTAGGAAGATCATGCGATCAGATACACTGCGAGAAAATAAAGAACTATACGCTTCATTCTTGATACAGATAGCAAGTGCATTGACCACGAGCAGTTTCTCGTTTTCGGCGAAGTACCACGTAAGATTTGCGAAGGCAGATGGTTATTTTGTATTGTAAAAAAACCTGTATATATTTGTTCTTGATTCGTGCATTATTTGTACTCTACTTCGTGCAGTTGGATAATAACCAAAAATATAGACTTGACTTTGAAGCTTCTTCAGGCTGATAACGATTTTAAACAAACTGAGACACAAAATACTACCAGCCCTCTTCTTTTATTTCAAAAAATAAAGCTTCTCAGAACCATACAAAGATAAAAATATTGATGCACTTTTTTATTTGTTTATCTCGTTCAGTTATCCATTTCTATCTATTTCTTTGAGAAATATCAAACTAAGCTCTTTAATATACAACCAAAAATGCTCAGTTGTCGTAAACACGCCTTTCCGGCCGAGAAGTACCATAATTAATTAGTTCCCTCGATTCGCTCGTCTTCAAGGACCTGCACAGGGAAAATGAAGAGAAAGTCGAGGAATTTGTTGTAGACATTTAACGAGAGAAGTGTTTGGAGAAGCTTTCCTCAAAAGCGCGGATGGAGTAATAGTAATTAATTCGATCCCGCTGTAGACATTCTACTGAATACTTCAATTTTTCTGGCGACTGAATAGTGGCTGAACATAAAATGAACAAATCTTTAAGAAATGTATACGATATTTACATGAAATTAAAATCTAAAAACTTGTCTAACTGCGTATAAGAACAGATTTGGAGAAACATATGATTGCACAATTCAATTCAATACAATATTGCTCTTAACTTGACAATGACAGTGAAACGAAGTCGAAACGTCGTCAAAAATATTTAACAACAGTTTTTTGTAGTTTTTCAGAAATTTTTATTGTATTTTAAAACTTATTTAACTAATTCAGAAAAATGTTCTCAAACAGCATATCCTATTTTTCTTTTAGCCCTGGCGTTCATCATTTTCTGTGGGACGATTCCTGTTATGCGGAACGCAATGGTTTTCGTTGTCCCCTCTTCGTCGTCCCTCCATATTCCTGATGAACTCCGGTCTTCTTACTTCACGTTGCTCATTGTTGTGTGCATTACCCTATGCCGCACAGCTCTGTTTATTTCTATCAAGAAATAGAGGATCATCAGCTGAAGAACGACAACCAAAAGAACAAGAAAGTCTCGCACTGGGGGCATTTTGTGGAGAATTTTTCAATAACGGGCCATAAGAAGCAAGTTTTGTATTTTCCACTAAATCGACTCAATCCTTATGACCTATATGTAGCTGTAGTATTTGTTTTCCACCAGCTTTTCTCCTTTTGGTTTTCTTCCCCCATAATCCGAGGAAATTCCGACAAACAGCCATGTTAGATTGAGTATGGTGAAGGCTTTTCCTGAAGGCGAGTGACGTGTCAGCAGTTGTTGGCGATATTCTACACGCAGTGTGTAAAGATCGTTGTCAAAACACGCAGGAATTTTCCTCTTCACGCACGATTTACTTCTTTACCTCGGCACAGCACATTGCGGAAATATTATAATATCCCATGACCAATGTATTGTACTTAGGCGTTTCTTCGGCGACCGAAACAAACAAGTCTCGGCTAATCATAATGAAAACATTCATAAATTGACATAACTTTAACAAACTGAGACACGAAAAAACTATTAGCCGCATTATTTTACTTCTAAGATAAAGATTCTCACAACCATACAAGCATAAAATACTATTAGACCTATCACACTTAGCAAAACATAATGAAAACATTCATAAATTGACATAACTTTAACAAACTGAGACACGAAAAAACTATTAGCCGCATTATTTTACTTCTAAGATAAAGATTCTAACAACCATACAAGCATAAAATACTATTAGACCTATCACACTTAGCTTGGTAATTTGTTCATCATTGAATTGTTTTGCTACCTACCTTTTCTTGACATTTTCAATTACAAACTTTGTGCTAGTTTTTTTCTGGATATTGAATATACAGATAAAGTAAGTAGCTCAACTGACAAAAGCGACCTAAAAACCCTGATAAATTACCAGCGTTTCGTCAAGACTTCGCAGAGCTGGGGTGGCGGCCGGAAGCAAAGTGAACATATTATTTGAACGGGCCAGCAGATGCACGACAAGCCGTATACAATTTTCCACTCGATCTAAGCAGTCAGCATCAACAGTCTGTAGCAGCAGTCCGCGGCCTTGTGCTCACCTCTTTGCTTGAAAACTAAGTTGCAAATGAACGTCCAAATCTAGTTCTTGATGATAATGAGCGACCCACGTCACGACAACTAACAAATTGTGGCCTCAGGTCTTTTAGTAAACTAACGTGAACAATCCTTCCATTTCCAAATGGAAGGATTTGCAATTTCGCTTACAGAATGGAAGTGTGATAACTTCATGAGCGGGATAACTTGACTCCATTTCCAAATGGAAGGATTTGCAATCCTTTGACGGTTTTTGCTCTAACTTAATGAGCGGGATCCAGTCTGGTGAGTTTAAAATATTAAATAGGTGCGTGGAGGTAGGAAAGTTTAATATGCTTTGGATAGGTAGATTTTCTTGTCAGGAAAAACACGGCATGCTCAACACAAGCCATTTTTTGTGTCCTACAAATAATAATTTCCAAAGAGTAGTCTGAGAGCTGTCCCTCCTCTTCGGCTTAGCCCTGCTAGCAGAGGCAGTATGTTTTTAGTTTCTTTGTTTCCTTCCCCTTCCCCGGCCTTGTCATTGTGAATTCATCTTTTTCACCGAGGAAAAATAATAACACATTAAATTGGCCACTAAAAGAGAGTGAAGGGGTTGGAAGAGTAAGATACATGTTCCGAGGTTGAAAATATGAGTTTATTCAGCTCATTTGTTTTACATTCCGTACACTATTTCTAGTTTCAAAATATCAGAACAGTTTTGACCAATTTCTTCTCGACTTGTTCGTCTCCAAAGGCCTGCACAGGAGAAAAGAGCTGAAAGTCAAAAGAATTACGACAAAAACTTAGGAAAGAATCGTAGCTCAGAAGCTATCTTCCAAAGGAAGGGGTAAATTTGATAACTAACTAAGCTCAATTCGTTTTTAAAGCGACCTGCTATCACGTAAAACATCTACGAGTTGTTTACAGGCAAAAGATAGCTTCGCTTTTCTGAATATAAATACGTGTTCGTGTCTTAGAAAATAAAAAAGAAAAATTTTCCTTCCCGACCTTTGTTATTGTGAATTCATCTTTTTCACCGAGGAAAAAATAACACTTTAAATTGGCCATTAAAAGAGAGTGAGGGAGCTGGAAAATATGAGTGCTTTCAGCTTATTTGTTTTAAATGTTTTAGTTGCGTGCGACTGTTGAGAACCTGATAATAAAGCAACATTTTGCCGTAATAACACTTTGGGTGGCTGAATACACGTAGAGCGAAACATTCGAGTAAGAAATGTACACGATCTTCTTGAGGCTTATCCTAAAGATACAGAAAAAGTTACTTAAACAGCTTACCCTGTTATTCCAGCCGCTCATCATTTTCTGTTGGATAATTTGTGTTTGGCGGAATGGAATGGTTTTGGTTTTCCTCTGTGTGTCTTCTCTCCCTGTTTCTGTTCGCCTCCGCTACCCTCACTTGTTCACGCTGCTCATTGTTTCCTACCGGTTGCCTCTGCTGCACAGCTCTTTCACTTTCCATCAGGATACAAAGGATCATTAGCGTAAGAAAGTCAACAAATAGACTGAAAAAGTCTGGAATAGAGAGCATGATGTGGAGAGTGCTTCAGAAACGAGCCAGCAGAAGAGCAACAAGTAAGCCGGACTACGCGATACAAAAGCCAAACTAAAGAGTAATGACCTATATTTAGCTCGCCAGGCCAGAAACGACACCAAAATGGACCAATAATCTGCGTTTGGACCCACAGACATCAGTTGTCAATTAAGTTATTTAACGTGCCAGTGCATATCTCTCAGTTAGAATTTATAATTGAAACAAAAGTATGTGCATACACAGAAATTGTTTGCTTATGAACATTTTTGAAACGGATTTTCGAGATTTTGTGTACTTTTCGTCTTATAAACAACATTCTGCATAAAATATGGCGGCATATTTTCACTGTTAGAAACGACGCCAAAATGAACTAATGATCTGCGTTTGGACCCACGACATGAAACGAACCACTTTACCTCAATCAGGCTTTTTCACGTGCCAATGCATATCTCTTAGTTAGAATTTATTTTGAAGCAAACTTCTGTGTACACACAGAAATTGTTTGCCTATCAAAATTTTTAAAACGGATTTTCGAGATTTTCTAGACAGTGTTTCCGTCTTATAAACAGCATTGTGCATTATATATGGCCGCATGTTTTCGCCGCCAAAATGGACCAATAATCTGCGTTTGGACCCACAGACATCAGTTGTCAATTAAGTTATTTATGTACACACAGAAATTGTTTGCCTATCAAACTTTTTAAAACGGATTTTCGAGATTTTCTAGACAGTGTTTTCGTCTTATAAACAGCATTGTGCATTATACTGTTATGTATGACCGCATGTTTTCGCCGCCAAAATGGACCAATGATCTGCGTTTGGACCCACGAGATCATTGTTTGCACTCTACTTCGTGCAGCTGGATAATAAAAAAAATATATAGACATGACTTTGAAGCTTCATCAGGCTGATAACAATGCTAGACAAATTGAGGCACAATAATACCAGCCCCCTTCTTTTATTTCTTAGATAAAGCTTCTCAGAATCATACAAACATAAAAATACTAATACAATTTATTTGTTCATCTCGTTATAGCTTTCCCTCTCTATCTATTTCTTCTGAAAATGATCAAACTAAGCTCTTTATTATACAAACAAAAAAGTTTATTAGTCGTAAATACGCCTTTTCGGCTTCAAAGTACCATAAACAATAATTTCCGTCGATTCGTTCGTCTTCAAGGACCTGCACAGGGAAAGTGAACAGAAAGTCTGGCTTCCAGTCTTTTATCAAATGAATAAAAGACCGGGAGCCAGAGTCTAATTTCAAGAACAGGCGCAAACCTTATACTTCACAGTCGAAAAGCCTGTTAAATTTTGTTGCGTATTTTCATTCAAATTATGAACACTATGTGTCGGGGCTCATTGTAAGCATTTCTACCAGCTTATTCACAAAATAGCGGGTCATCGATAAGTGACGATAACTCTCGCACGGCGATTGAGATGAGGCAGAAAGAATTTATAAGGGTGTACACAGAGATCGAGCGTGGTTTGTGGTTGTGTTTTCCTGTTTTACTTTCTTCACAAAAGAAAAGTTATTAGACAGGATATTTCTTCTGTATCGCTGAGAGTAGATGAGAAATACTCAGGAAACGTTTTCAAAGGACATTGCTTTGTCAAAGCACACAGAACAAATATTAGTCTTGCTGCCTAAAGAAATTACACAAAAACTTCATGACATTGTCGTTACTTAATGAGAATCACGGGCGAGGCGTAAAATTTCAGACACAAAAGATCTCTTGTATTGATTGAAGTGCGTACAGTCGAACCTCGATTATCCGGACCCCGATTATCCGGACTATTCGATTATCCGGACTTTCTTCTCTGGTCCCAATTTTTCCATGAATATTAATTAGTTGTGATCTTGAAAACTCAAAGTCGCAAAACGTCCAATAATCCTTTCAAAAGACTGTTGAAACAGCGTATTATCCTATGCGCTTTTCAAAATTCGAAAGTGCGACGAGTCAAAGAAGTATTCTGATGCGTTCAGCTGATATATGGTTGGCTCAATTGTTTTGTTGCCAAGGGAATTTCATGCTTGATTAGTTCCTTCTGCGTGGGTTATGTAAACACACGAGCGATCGATCGTAAACTCAAATAAAAAACATGCCTACGAAGCGAAAGCTTGCCGTTCTATTGATTAAAGATAAGCAGATAATTATTTCGCATTTCTATCTCATTAATATTCATATTTTCGATTATCCGGACTCTCGATTATCCGGACTATTTACCGAGGTCCCGATGAGTCCGGATAATCGACTGTACTAAAAAAAGAAGTCGGATTTCACAACACTGTGTACCAGCACGTTCGGAACTTATAGGCTTTGCAATCTTGCTAAAAAAAAAATCACACTGTTGTCATGTCATTTACACTTGTTTATTATCTTTTAACGATTATTCCGATTTTTTATCTCATGGATTCACTAACCAATAAAATTGTAACCCCAACTGATTTATTCTTTCAGTTTCTAAGATATGGGTATAAATTCCCTCAAAGTATCACTAAGAAGTACTTTTACTAAATAATTCAATCTGCATTATGATTCAAATCAATGAAGCAAGGTGATGCTAAATGCAAATACAAAGTCGTTGCAATGCTATGGTTGTATTCAGTTCGGAAACCAACGAAAATGAAATCAATTACTTGATCGTTATCACTGAGAAATAACCATAACATCCAGCCAAGAGGAAAAAGTCTTGCAAATTTTGAATTCCTCTTAAAAAATTTCCTCCAGTTGCGCATGCTTTTAACAATGGAATGTAGAAATCCTTAGCGGCTGACGCAATTTTAAATTCACATTGAATTGCTGAGAACTATGTACAGTAAAACAGTAGTTAATTTGAAAACCAGAGTTAATATACAGTTAAAATTTCACCCCTGGAAAATTTTTATCATATAAATTCTCAGCATGAGTTCAGACAGGCCATGAGCAATAAATTGCCATCACAGAAACACGATTCCAGTGGAAATTTATGTTAATGTTAGAGCCACTGAAGCTTTACGTGCGTCATTTGGGCAAGTTAAAAGAGGGATGGGTTGGAATCTAGAATGATAGGGAAATAGGAAAAAGCTAGAAAATTAGAGGGACTCCATATTGTGCCCGATAGACACACAGAGACATATTCACTAGCCCCGGTTTTCCCGGTCTTCCGTCTACACCATCCTTTCCTGAAGGGCCAATAAGCCCAGGGTTTCTAGGCGGGCCCCTCGGTCCGACCAAGCTGCTGAAATTAAGTTTATAGTTTTTCGCGAAGGAAAATGCTTCAGCCGCTCTTCCTTGATCACTCTCCATAATTCCTGTTCTGATCCCACCGATTGAGCAGCAGAGCTTTGGCTGGGTACGATTTCTTTCTTGCATTCGTCGCAGCCTGGGACAAACATGATCCCCAACATAAGCATCAAAACAACGACTGCAGCCCCTAAACCAAATAAGAAACCGGAAAAACCCCATGACTTTGAACAGTTTATTGCACGTGTCTCTGTGGTAGCCATACGCAGAGTATAAAACATTTTCCGAGGTTGAAAAGATGAGTTCATTAAGCTTATTTGTCTTCAATGTTTCAGTTGCGCGCGACCTTTGAGAACCTGATGACGAAGCAACATTTTGCGAAAATTACACAGAGAAGGGGTGGCTGAATACATGTAAAGCGAAACAATCGAGTAATACATGTACACAATCTTATCAAATTCAATTTTTTTAAGGCTTATCCAACAGATACAGAAAAAGTTACTTAAACAGCTTACCCTGAATACTTATCCCTGGCGTTCATCATTTTCTGTTGGATAATTTGTATTTGGCGGAAAGCAATAATTTTGGTTTTCCTCCATGTGTCTTCTTCTCCCCCCGTTTCTGTTCAACTCCAATCTCCTCACTTGTTCACGCTGTTCATTAATTCTTGCCGGTTGCCTCTGTTGTACAGCTCCGTCACTTTCCATCAGGATGTAGAGGATCATTAACATTAGAAAGTCAACGAATAGACTGAAAAGGTCTTGAATAGTGAGCATGATGTGGAGAATGCTTCGAGAAAGAGCCAGCAGAAGAGCAAGGAGTAAGCCTCACTACTGATTCAGAAGCTTGCCACGCGACGCAAAAGCCAAACTGAAGGGATCAACCTACCCTCGGTATATTTAGCTGTCACCACAATGTGCTCACCAGGCCAGAAACGACAGATCAAGAAGTGAACCAAAATGAACCAATTATCTGCGTTTGGATCCACGGGCAATATCAGTTATCAGTTCAATTCAATAAGGCTTATTCACGTGCCAGTGCTCATGAAAATTTCTAAAAAACGGATTCTAAAATGGACCAATGATCTGCGTTTGGACCCACGACATTAGACGAGATCACTTGACCCCAATCAGGCTTTTTCTCGTGCCAGAGCATATCTCTCAGTCAGTCTTGCATAAAATATGGCCGGGCGGCGAAAACATGTGGCTATATTCAATGCAGAATGCTGTTTATGAGACGAAAACACTGTCTCGAAAATCTCGAAAGTCCGTTTTAAAATTTTCATTGGTAAACATTTGTGTGTATACATAAACGTTTGCTTCAATTATAAATTCTAACTGAGAGATATGCACTGTCACGTAAAAAAGCCTGATTGGGGTCAAGCGATCTCGTCTAATGTCGTGGGTCCAAACGCAGATCATTGGTCCATTTTGGTGTCGCTTCTGGCGGTGAAGAAACGACGCCAAAATGGACAAATGATCTGCGTTTGGATCCACGACATCATTATTTGCACTCTACTTCGTGCAGTTGTATAATAATAAAAAATATAGACATGACTTTGAAGCTTCATCAGGCTGATAACAACGCCAGACAAACTGAGACAGAAAATAGCAGAAAACCAGCCCCTTTCTTTAATTTCTAAGATAAAGCTCAGAACCATACAAACATAAAAATAGTAATACAATTTATTTGTTCATCTCGTTTAGCTTTCCCTCTCTATCTATTTCTTCCGAAAATGATCAAACTAGGCTCTTTATTATACCAACAAAAAAGTTTATTAATCTTAAATACGCCTTTTCGGCTTCAAAGTACCATAAACAATAATTTCTGTCGATTCGTTCGTCTTCAAGGACCTACACAGGGAAAGCGAACAGAAAGTCGAGGAATTTGCCGTAAACATTTGGAGAAGAATGTGCTGTAAACAATTGGAGAAGCTTTCTTAAAAAGCGGATGGAGTAATAGTAATTAATTCGATCCCACTGTAGACATTGTACTGAATACTTAATTTTAGAGGCGACTGAATAGTGGCTGAATATAAAGCGAACAAATCTTTAAGGAATTTATACGATGTTTACAGGCAATTAAGTTTCTATAAACGAATCTAGCTGCTTTTAAGAACAGATTTGGGTGAAGCGACATCGAAACGTCTTCAAAAATATTTAGCTGTAATCTTTTTTTTCCCCTCAGTTTTTCTCCTTTTGGTTGTCTTTCCCTTCTAAGAAAGTTTGAACGTCACTATCTGTAGCGATACGGATTTTTCAGTGTTTTGGTAGCCATAATCCAAAAAAAATCCGACAAACGACCTTGGATTGAGAATGCTACAGGCTTTGCCGTTCATTCATTTGACCGAGTGGCGCGAAAGGCGAGTGACGTGTCAGCAGCTGATTGGCGATATCAAACACAAGTGAAGAAATATCGTGTTGTTACGGCTTTTCTCTGGTCTGGAAATCCTTGTAAAACACCGTAATTTATGTGATAAATATATAAAAATATTAAACCGCAATTAACCCCAACCCCAACCCGAACCCGCTCGTCAAGAGACACTGGGTACCAGTCTTTCTCTCGTAATAGCCGTCTACAGGGTTCTCGTCGCCGATTGACGCCGAAGTTAGGCTGGTTGCCTCTCAATAATTTGCAATTGTTCATGATGCGAATTGTCAACTTTAGCGAAGAATTCAACCCTGAGATAGAGGAGGAATTATTGAAATCTGTTAAATTCATTATCGATACCGATAGAGCCTTCCTTGGGGATTTCCTTCAACAAAGACAATATTTAGCTAAAAATCGAATGAAAACTGTTCTGGTGGCTTCAAGGGAGAAAACAGCAAAGGAGAACCAATCCCACATTGCATGTGAAATCATATTTGTGCAGTACTTTGCTGGCGGAAACTATGGCTTCGTAAAGTTTATTTCTACAGCTGAGCGATTCAACGAACTCGAAGAATTGAATCATACCAGACTGCAGTTAGTAAACGAGGCCATTTCAGTGGTAAATAAGGTCAGTTTCTACCTTTTAGATGCCGTTCGTTCTTGCTATTATAATTGAATAATTAGAGGGGAACAACTTTAATAGGTGAACCACTGAGCTGGGAAAAATTAGGTCATCGTCTGTTTTTCATCTGTCACGAAATGCGTTAAGACCCTCCATAATTATAATTAGAATGAGTTTTTTTTTTCTTTCTCCTAATTTAAATATTGTTTTGTTTAAGGAAGGGTGATTTGATTTAATAAAATAAGTACTGGTTTTTTAAGTGTCTTATTTCCTTAAGGTGTTTAGCTATTTAAGGCTAAACAAACTTCAGTTTAAAGTAATTTATTATTAATAATATTAAAGAATACCTGTTGAATCATATTAGGTGATCAAAAAATAAAACCATTAAAAAAAACTGCTTTTTAACTCCCATGAGTGATAAGATATCTTAAGATAAAATTTTCCTCATAATATCAAGCAGAAAAGTGAAGAGGAAAAAGAAAAATACCAATTAGTGGATTGTAATTGATCCAATACCAAATTCTCCAAACTAAAGTCACAAGAATTATGGCAGATGGTAAGGAAGGGAGAGCTCAAGTGCCAAGGCATTTGTTCTCATAATCAAACATTTAAGGGGCACCAAATTTGGTCACTCTGGGGCTGAGAGGGCAAAATACAGTCAAACCTGTATTAAGCAGTTAATCCCACAGGGAATGGCGTGGTGACAGCTTAATCCTTTAACTCCAGTGAGTGACCAAGACAGACTCTCCCCTTACAATGCAGACATACAAGTTATGAGAATAAAAAAAAAAATATCAATTATGGGATTACTAATTGATCTGATTGATCTGACAGTAAGGAGAATTGCTGATGAGATCTTGGGAATTAAGGGGTTAATAAAAATTTTTCAGAATAAGGGTATTATAAAAATAGATAAATGTGCTTAAACTTGCTCAAAAATACAAAAAAAAATTGATTTTGGGAGACACAAATGGATTAATGTTATGTGGAAGATTTTTCTTAGTTTTATTTGTCTGAGTTGTTCCACTTCAAGTGACTGTTCAGTGCAGGTTGAGGACAATACCAAAAGACAGTTGGGACCCTTTAAAGAGTGACTGCAACTGTTAAATGACAGTCATTAAGGGCTAACAATTTTGGAACTCTGAAAACTGACCACTTAACCCTTTAAATCCCAAGATCTCCTCAGAAATTCTCCTTACTGTCTGCCATACAATTCTTACGATGTTAGTTTGGAGAATTGGGTATTGGATCAACCAATAATCCCCTAATTGATATTTTTCTTTATTCTCATTACTTGTCTGCTTGATATTGTACTGATAGTGTAAGGAGAAATTCTGTTTAAGTCACTAGTGAAACTTAAAGAGGGTGACTGCTTAATACACTGCTGCTCTGTATTTTTGCAGAAGTGCCAAAATAACTGGATAATTCTTTATTTTCCTGTGCCTGCACTTATATTATAACATGTGTCAACTAGCTTTTCTAACCAAATTTTGAAAAACTAAATTGATTAAAAGAGTACCTGACCAATCTTAAATAGATCCAAAAATTTAATAGAAGTGAAGGGAAGCTTGGATACTTTCATTATCATCTAAAATGGCACTGACCAGCATTAACCCTTTAAATCATAAGAGTGACTAGCATCTTATTTTTCCTAGCAGTTATACCACTGAATTATTTATTGAGATCATGAGAGTAAAGGAAATGATTGCCAAGCTAAAAAGCTTTGATTGTTGAACAAATTCTCCTTGTCAGTCTGAAAGAAATGTGTAAAGAAAAGTGTGGAGAATATAGTAACTGATGTTAGGGTGTAAAGTGTTATTCAAATCTTAGGATGCATCCTTGGGATATGGAGTATTTTTCCTTAACCCTTTTTAAAGGAAACTCCCAAGATCTGATTGTCAATTCTCCTTTCTAGTGGCTACACATTTCCTTGTAAATTAGTTAGGAGAAATTGGTGTTAAATATACCTATTATTAGTATTATCATTAGCTGTTTGTTGGATAATAATTTGGATGTTGTAAGGAGAAATTACATATTGATTACTTCTAGGAGTTTAAGGGTGAACTGAACAATTTCTCTACCCAGTTGTGCACCCAAAGCTATGTTGAGAGTGCATCATAAACCACATTTCTCTTGATTTTCTCAGGAGACTACTGCAAGTATTAAACTTATTTTAACCTTTAACCCCTAAGAGTGATTAGATTCTAATTTCTCCCCACAATATCACCCTTGAATCAAACACTAAGGTCACAAGAATAAAGGAAATGATCACCAACTAAAGAAGCTCTTGATTGTTAAACAAATTCTCCTTGTCAGCACTTAAGGAAATGTATAGAGAACAGTATGGAGAATATATATACTGATGTTTGGGTGTGAAGGGTTCATGTATTTTATTATTGCTTTTTTTGCAGTATGCTCAACAGTGTGGTTTTGATAAATGCAAGGAAATCTTCAGTGTGATTAAAAAGAAGCATAATTCTAAACCTACCAACAAGTGTGCAGAATCAGGTCTTTGCAAGTCTCTCTACATAGCAGGATTTCGATGGATAGAGGCTGATCTTATTTCTTCTGTTGTTGGAAGTCAGTATTGGACTTGTTTGATTGTTTACAGGCCAAATTTAGTTCCTAACTACCAGGTTGAAAATGGTATCAAATGGGGCTACATTGCAACATCTGTACTACTAAACTTTTGTGAAGATATTGTCACTATTTTGAATTCATCCGATTATGGAAAACAAACTATGAGGCAAGTAAAAGCCTTGATGAATAATTTTGAAGAAAGTTCAAGCCTGGATTCAAATATTGTCCAACCCTCATTTCCTTGGAATGGTATGTATGCAGTGCTCTTGTCAATAACAAATAATTTCAATATCAATTGTTAGAGCTAAAATTCATTTTTTCCCTTTTGGTGTTGAGTGGCAAGGTGAAAAGGGGCTGTGCCATCTCTAATTTTACTTCTTTAATTTCAGTTTCAGTGGAAACCTGGTTAAGCTTCAGGCAAAAATGGGTCTTTGTGAACATAAAACTTAACCTTTTTTCTGATCTTCTTTAGGAAGAGTAGGACCTTCTCCTGCAAATCAGGTTGTGGTTGTTGGTGGAGGGCTGGCTGGGCTTTCTGCAGCAGCTTCTTTGTCTAAGGCTGGTATTCCTGTTGTCCTTTTGGAGGCATCCAATTATCTAGGTAAGGGGTATCAATTTTGAAAAGATCATATCAAGTGATTGCAAATGAAAATGCTCTTATGTGAAAAGTGGTTTATAAAAATGCAGTTGTAGTTCTCAAGAGCCTAAAAACAAGAGCTTGCTGCCCAGAAGAAGAGGAGCTAAGCTTTTAAGGTATCTTTGCAGGTTTTTTTTAGGCAAAACATGTGGAAAATGTCACTTACAGATTCCATGTTGCCACACATCTGTCCAGTAATAGATCATAGATGACTCCAAAATGTCTTAGAACAAAAAGTGATTGATGAGGTGCAGCTGAGTGTGACACTGATATCCTCCAAGAAAAGACATGAAACTGCTGTAATCATTTGATAATTGCATCTGATACAGTTCTAGGGTTATTGGGGGAGGGGGGGGGGAGGGAGCATCTACCCCCATGATCAGGAACTAATATTTACTTGGATATACTTTGAATTAACCCAGGTGGAAGAGTGAAGCAAGTTCAGCCATTTGAAGGGTTTGCTCCAATTGATCTTGGTGGAGAGTTTATCCATGGATCTAACACTGTGGTGAACAAGATTGCTTGTGACAATGGCTGGGTTGTTCTGCCAGTAAGTAAAGTCTTGTACCCCTTCTCGTAATTCAGTGGAAAGGTAGACTTTTTTTTTCACTGCACAATAAAAATCTCTTTATCAGCATTTGTTATAATTACTAAAAATTCGGCTTGTGAAACAGATTCAAGGCGTCTATGTTGTTGCTGAGCCACCCATCTGCATGGATAAATGTAGTACAGGTACTAAGTTGATCGTAATTAAGTTAAAAGGTATATTTTTTAATTTTCACCACCAAAATAAATCTCTCTATTATTATTTGTTATAATTACAAAAAATTTGGCTTGTGAAACAGATTCAAAGTTTGTATGTTGTTGCTGAGCCTCCCATCTGCATGGATAAATGTTGTAGAAGTACTAAGTTGATGTTAAAGTGATAATCTTTCATGAACACGTTTTGAGGGGGAATGGAGTGAGGTGTGCACTATACGTTAGGTGAATTTTTTTGAAGTCGCCAATCTCCTTCTTTCACCTGAGAACATTTTTGCCGCGGAAAGGCTCATGATGGTGAAAATTGTTTCGAGTGCCATTCTAATAATAGAAGATTTTCATCGTAATGCATAAAAGCCTTTCAGATAATGTAGGCGCAAGAATTTGTACTATCATTTTTTGTTAGTGTTGGTGTTTCATAGTTTCGTGTTAGGTGTTTATTTTCTCGTCTTCCATTAGTGTCCTTTGTCAGTTACCAGTTTTGTACTTGTTATATTTATTTGCATATCGTATATATATTGGTTGCGCGTAATTTATTTGGTTAGTTGTCTAGTTTGTGAAAATTACCGTTACATATCTAGCTCTGGGTTTCATGTTTTCGTCTTTGGGTTGGTCACATTCGTCTTGTAAGTATCCTTGTTTATCTCGCTTTGTCGTTTTCCAGTACTTTCACTCATACGATGTAAGTTATTTTATGCTCATTCGCGTGTTTGTAATTTTGTCATTTTCAGTTACCGTATTCAACAATGTGTCAAGTTTGTTCTAGTAAAGTTTGAAATACGTGTGATTAGCGTTTGCGGCTACAGATAAATTTTACGTACATGTCATTTTTCAGGCCTCTCAATGTGAAGCTGGGGAAGAAGGAGAAAAATTATTCTACAAAGGAAAACTCTACTCGACGAACAGTAATCAACGGGAAATCAGACTTGCTCGAGAAGCGTGGGCCGAATTGATCAACAGCAAATACAGAAATCAAGAAAAGGAAACGGAATATTTGTCTGATTCTGTGAAGGTGAGACTTGAAGAGAAAGGCTTGTCACGTGACGTGTTGGATGTAATTGATTGGTGGAAGATGAAGATATCTGCAGGATCCTTGGATCACTATGGAGTGCGGGAAGGGCGGAGGAGAATGGAGTCCAAATATGAGTGGGGAATTGAAGATTGCAGGTAAAATAGTTTTTGAATTGGTTTTTTTTTTTAAAAGACAACCTCATTTTAACTTTACTTTCCTAGGACAGGGCTTAACTCGCGAAAAGTACTCTGTTGCTTAACACAGCGCTCAATCGCCTTCCTAGCTTTTCTTGTTTTGATAGTTAAGAATTCTGCTGTGATTTAGACATTAAAATTGTAACAATAGGAAAGCAAAGATAAACTTCAAGGGAAAAGTCTGAACTGAACTTCCGTTTTACTACATTCTAGTTTTGTTCGAGTGATAAATTTTAATTCTGTACCAAATGCATTGAAATAAACTCGTTTTTTTTTTTATGACGATTTGAAGCTTGATCAAAAACTAGTAAATGGGAAACGCATTTTGATTAGCTATATTATATAGTTCGTTTCGAAGCGCTTTTTCTATTCCGGTTATAAGCCCCCTCGTATATAATCCCCCAGGTTTATAGCCCACCAAAGACCCCTTACGAGGTTGTATAAGCCCTGGGGTTAAAAGCGGCAGTTTACGATTTCGTGGTAAAAATGTCTGCCTGTAGAATTCGTGGTATTCTGAAGATAAACCAGGGTCGTAGTCAATTTTTCATACACTGAGTTTTTTACTTGAAGTTGTTTTGGTACAAGGCACCGACGCTCTCTGTCAATGAAACTTTTTCCTTTAGACTCGCGGAATCTTACTCACAGCTGGTGAAGTACTACTTGGCTAACAGTATGGATGTGGATAAGCGTCTTAACTGGCAGGTTAAGGAAGTTGTTTGGAAAGGTTAGCTCTTTCGTTTTAGTTTTTATTTATTTCAGGTATCTGTCAGCACGCAATTGATTTACAGCAGTAGTTTATTCAGAGAATTGTGGTTACCTGGTTGTAACATTTTCCCTTCGTTAGATTTGAGTTTCGTCCTTTCGTGAGAGTTTCATGCAACTAACCTCTTTCTGAAATTGTTGGCACAGGTATTGTGCCTCTATATGATTATTACAAAGCCTTTGTTTCTCAGCGATGGTTAATTTTTTTTTCATTTTAAAACCTTTTCCTTGTCCTCCTAAAAAAGTTGTATTTGGATGGAATTCGGATTTCGTTTTAAGAGAGCTTAAGGATTCAAATGCTAACTAAAATTTGGCGAGGAAAGAATGTCTTGATTCATATATTTCGGGCAGGAGACAAGGTGAGATCCAACAACAGTGGACGAATTCTTCTGAAAAATCAACATGGCCAGGAGATGACCGCTAAGCACGTGATCATTACCGTACCACTAACAGTCCTCAAAGATGGCGACATAACCTTCACTCCAGCACTTCCCGCTGACAAGAACAAGGCCATACGCACGATACAGATGCTGGGCGCGTGGAAAATCGCTTGTCGTTTCAAACGCCGCTTCTGGCCGGAGAAGCTACATCAAATTTACAGCGTTCGTGGGTTCGCTAGTGAGATATGGACTTGCTCACATGATTGTCCCGACAGTGACGAAAAATGTCACGTGGTTGTCGGGTTTGAAACTGCCGAGCCCGCGGAAGAGAAACGGTATCTCAGCGGACAGGAAGTGTTGAGAGGATTTTTGAGTCATCTGGATGAGATATTTGGGTATGAATGTACCGCAAAGTTGAGTGGGCCCTAATAGATTGTGCTTGTAAGAGAGGCATATTGTGTCACCAGCATTGTCCAAAAATCAGGCTAAAATTTATGCTCAACCTGAAAAGCAAAATTGGAAACTGATTGATGCAATCATGGAATAGGACTAAAGTGACAATTGTTGCACTGTAATACGCCTCCTGCATTCTGTTAAGTGCTGCTGTAACTTTGCTTTTCATTCTTTCATTACAGCACTTCCTCGGACCCAAGCCCTGCCAGCAACTCGTTCATGGACTTCGTGTACTTCCATTGGTCAAACCATCCTTACATTCGCGGGGGATATACCTCACCCACTGCGCATGCTTACGAACTCCGTCGCGTGCTCGCCAGCCCTGTTGACGATCGCTTGTTCTTTGCGGGTGAAGCCACGAGTTCAAGGTCATGTTCGACTGTACCTACTGCGATTGAAACTGGAACACGCGCGGCAGATGAAGTTTGTTGTGCGGCTGGAATTCTCCCTCTTGCAAAACTTTAATCATAACTGTTTGCCTTAAGCACCGTTGCGGTGCCAGATAAAAGTATTAGGAACTTATTTGACAGTGTTGCCAAGGGAGAGACGTCGAGTAGTTGGAAATTAAGAGAAATTGCTAATGTGGCGCCACGTGCAATTTACTGTAACCTGGGAAAGAGATTTTGATATTCAAAACATTTGATCTATGTATGAAATAATATTGTAAAAAAGCCCACAGCAAGCTTTCAGCGAGACACCACACTGATCAAGGATTCTCCAAGCTAACTTGATACTGAAAATGAACGAGTTAAGACTAAATTCTTAATGGCTCATCAGTCGAGCACAAGTGCCGACTGATAACCCTTTAACTCCCAAGAACTGATTATTAATTCTCCCCTCTAACTTCACACATCTCTTGCTAAATAAGTTTCCAGAATTTGGTGTTAGATCAAGATAACAACTTTCACCTAATAGTTTGAATCTTCTCATTACCTGTTTGCTTGATAACGTTTGACTACAGTTGGAAGAAGTTACATTTTAAATCTCTTTCTGGGGTATTGTGCATACATAAAAGCTTAAAAAGCTAACATGTTAGAGAATGGACTTGCTGAAAAACCACCAAACATTAAGTTCGGCTGAAAATAAGGAAATTTGCTGAAAAATAAAACCCAGAGAACAAGGAAAGGCAAAAACAAAATGAAGGTACTAATGATATGACAAGGAACAGTTACTTTGATCCGTGCCCTTTATTAATGACATTCCGCGACCAAATGCCGAGGGAGCTTTAAAAATCAGTTCAAAAGTACATAGCACTTTACACTGGCATACCGTCTCCAAATAAGCGAGGAGGCTTTCAAACAAAAATTATTAGTTCTGTGTATAGAGCTAAATGTCTTACTCCTGTTAGGACTTACTACAAAAAGGCTTGATAAATGTCGCTCTACACAAGAGGAGCGCAGCACTTGTGGTTAATCAATCCTGGTCTTCCTCCATTAGTTTTCTTTTGCGATCCCGTTCCCTTGCAGTCTGGCTCTCCCTAACTTCCTAACAGCTTCTACCTTTGAACCATGACTTAAGCAATCGTAACTATTTTGAGCAGTCGGCGGAGGTTAAAAATTCACTCTTTAGTAGATTATTACGACTATTACGTTACGAACGTAGAGGTTTTTCGGAGGAATTACAACAATCATCTCAGACATTTCACAAAATTTCTACGTGACTAGAAATGTTTGCGAAACTACTCTGATCCGCGACATCCGGGTTAAGAAAACCTAGGATAATAAACTTAAATCTTTCCACCCTCAGTTCAGGCTACACAGAAATAAACGGGGAGGACCTTTGTTTATTAGTGCCTGCTACCTTTACTTTGCCGAATAAACGTCGTTCCTGAAATACAAGTGCGTACGTCCCCTCGTCAGGAAATTCCTTGGACAATCATGGTTACTATAACTCTAGAATTTTCTAGTTTCCGGGCATCTCTGGCATCATATTTCAAATTAAATAGCATTTATATGAATTTAATGGCCAGATGATCTGATTTACTCTCCAAGTTGTATTATTAAACAATGGAATTTGACAATTTAATCAACAGCTTGTGATGTTTCGTAGCGTTACTTGCCATAGCGATCTGGTTCCATATTTCCTTCCTGGGGAATAAAAGTTTTGCCGGATAAGGAGAAACCCGATTTTAGTTCCTGCTGAAACTGTACTTGAGAGACTGAACCGTCAATTATACGGCTTCTTTCGTCTCTGCCGACCAGTTTCAAGAAAATTCGACAAACAGCCATAGGAAGAGTGAATTCAAGGATTTTCAGCCTTATCTTTGTCACCTTGTCGTGGCTAAGTGTCTAAGTTAAAATGGACAGAGCATGGTTACAGAGGGTACCGATAGAGAACATTAATAAACATCGTTTCCCGTGAAAAGAACAGAGTTGACCGGCTAGTACTGGAGAGAGAAGAAAAGGGAGAAGAAGACGAGGGATCAAAAATTACACAGTTCCACCAAACTGAAAATATCCTTAGAAAATGATGAACGCCAGAGTTACGTAGAGGGAGACTTTTTCTAACTTTTTTTTAAATTATGTATCGAAGAGACAGACTAAAAAAGAACACTTTAATTTGTGCTTGTTTTCCTCATTAATTGTCATGAATTACTGTTATTAAAGAACACATCCTCTCATATACCGGTCATTTTCTTTCTTTAGTTAAATTGCAGACATTCCCAACTTGTTTCAGTTTTTCTTAGGTTTTAAGGATATTTTCGAGATTTTCTGTTTCAGTTTTTCTGAAGTTTTGATAATATTTTTGAGAATTCCTCTTTCAATTTTTCTGAGGCTTTGACAATTTTTTTTTATAGATTTCCTGTTTTAGTTTTTGTGAGGTTTTGACGATATTTTTGAAATTTTGGTTTCCTTACGTAATTCGTTTCTTACCAGTGCCAACTTTTATTTCCCGGGGGGATATTTTTGGCCTTTGACCTGCATTGGGCTGGGAAACGCTTCACTAGGTTAATAGACGCTGCAGGCGCGCAGCAGCCATTAGCGTGCGGAGGCGTCGATTTAATTTTGCCATAATGACGTTAATTGCCATTGTTTTACACTTAATTCACGTTTAATTTTCATCCGCTCGAAATCTCTAAATTGAGCCAGCAGTTTGTTTTATACACCTATATATTTATTGTAAATCTGAGATGAATTCGAAAGTGGTAAACATTGGAAATACTTTGACACTGTTATTGTACTGAGACGAAGATTTTAAATCAATCAGACAACGCTCGGCATTATGAGGACCGGATATTGGCTAAGCTTTTTAAGCTTTATTTGAGGTTTTCACCACTCCAGAGTTCACGGTTATAATCCTATAAGATGCCACAACGAGTATTTATAACCATGACCGCAAAGGGACGTTATTTTTTTATGAAAGGACCCTTAAGTGGAATCTGTATTAAACTCCGTCACAGGCCGTTTCACTATGTCGTGACTCCGCCTCTTTGGTTACTCATGGAGTGGACTCGTTTTGTGAATGTTTGCGTTCCATATGTGAAGATAAAACTGTGGTCGTCCGGTCATAGCCAACAAAAGAATGTTTCAATTCTTTAAACAGTGAAGATGATCGAACTAGTTTCCTGATCTTAATGTTTCCAGCGTCAGTTTACATAGTAAATATGTGATAAGATAAGTTACACAGACAACCATGTCTCCTATTGAATTGAAGTATTCTGCTGTTTAATTGTTTTTATGAAGAAAAGAGTTGCATGAGGGTGTGAATGGGGTTAACCGACTAGCGACAAAGGGCGTAAAAAATTACTGACTACCTACGAAACGGGGAAAAAATTACCGACTAGCGACAAATAAATTCTAACCGACAACCGACATGGTCAGACGTGATAGGGATGTTTGTATTCAGAAAGAACAGCATTTTGATGATTTCTAGCTCAGAAAATCCTTCTTCACCCGACGTAACCACATTAATTCCAAATTTAGCCGAATTATAGAATTTCTTGTCTTCAAATTACTTTAAATCCACGGGATCCTTCTTTTCGGTGAGCAGCGTGGGCTCATTTCTAGAACAGCGGCTCGTAATCGGGCTGACAAGACGCCCTGCTGTCTCATTTCAAGAACAGCGGATCACAGTCGAGCCGACGAGACGCCCTGCTATTGTCTTTTTATTGCTCGTTGTTTGTTCATGCGGTCGGGTCATGACTGGGATTGCTAAAGTCATCGTGAGTTTTTTTCGAAAAGGTGAAGAAGTCGCCATCGAACGTCATCGAAGCGGGGTCCCAGTAGACAAAGAAGCTCATAGAGGAGTATCTGAACTAAAAAAACATCTTACGGAGTTTTTAGGACTAAAGGAGCAGGCACATCAATATGGAATTAGCGGATTTTCGTTAAAGTTATTTCGCCTGGCGAAATCGCCTGCGGGCAAATGCGAAAATTTTGCAATTGTGACGGATGGGCAATGGCAGCTTGAACTTCCAAATTTAATATCGGATGAAAGTAGCTGTGAGCTCAACGGTAAGTGTGGAACGCGTGCAGCGGAGTTTGATGAATCACCTTAGTTCTGTAGTTAAATATTAAGCTCAAATATTAACGTGGTTAAACTCTGGTTCCACCGTTTTTTGTTTGTTGTTTTGTGGAGCGGAATGTTTTTTTTTTTCTTTTTCACCGTCCATTTAAATGCGAAAATTGAGAAGAAAAATCTCTACAAAGAAGTAGCGAGTAAATCAGTTTATAAGCTTCTTTCTGATTAATTGGTGAATGAACAACAGTGTAGCTTAACATATTAAAGACCCTGTTTATTTATACACACCCTTAAATTTATTCGTTTCTGAAAACCAGACGTTCAAATAATATTCAATTGTCTCCTCGAGGGAAGCTAAGCACGAGAGATTTCGCTCCTTGTGCACGTTTTATACATCTTGATGAGCATTTGTTGATAAGAACTGTGTAAGTTTCTCAAAAGCCTACTAAAGAGAAAACTTAAAACACACGGTATTTAATATTTTAGTACACATTATCCAAGAGGTCACATGGAACAACGGGAGGTACGTACAGTGCATGCATTATCCGTCCGTTTGAAGCAAATCAAACGAACTGTCAAAATAAATGATTGTGATGACAGGACGGATAATGCATGCACTGTAAGTACCTCCCGTTATTCCATGCAATGCCTTAGAAAAGTTTTCTAAGGCTTTGTATGGGACAACGGGAGGTACTTACAGTCCACGCGTTTTCCGTCCTATCACAATCATTTATTTTGACAGTTCGTTTGATTTGCTTCAAACGGCCGGCCTTATTTGTCTGACGGGAAAGTTTTTGCTGGTATCACACTGTTGAGAGGAAATAATTTTTGCTCAGTATATGGCGTGTTCCTCTTGCTAACGTGCTTTTGAGACCAGTTATACAGACAACCATGTCTCCTATTGAAGTATTCTGCTGTCTCATCTGTGTCACACTACAGTTGGTGATCATTTATTTCCTGATCAAAGTGGAAAGAGTTTTGGTACAGGGCTGTGGAGGACACGTAGAAAACTATGAACATCTTGTTCAACTGATCAGACGGGAGGTGACCAGAAACGAAGAGGGGAGAAGATTAAGGAGAAGAAGGAGCGAAAATCACATTGTTCCACCCAAAACAAACCATCCCATCGAGCACGATGAACGCGAGGACTAAGAAACAGAGTAAGGGTAGGTTTTATTCTACCTGAGCATTTTATGATTGAAATCGTCTATATGGATCTACCGTTCATTTTTTCCGGTATAAGATCGTCTCTCTTTGCTTATAAACATGGTATCCATATAAATTCATTGAAAAAGATCTAAGAAATATCATCACCTAAGATAAATCTTTGAGCATTCCTCTCTAAATTTTTTTTCCATTTAAAGGTAAAGGACGACAGGATTTGGTAAAGAATGTCAGCAGTTAGTCCGGAATATATGGAAATACTTGTTGTAAAATTCTCATGAAGCATGTTGTTTCTTAGTTGCTGCTTTGTAGCCATGATGAGCTATTTTCAAAATGGTACTTTGCGGAGAAGATGGGTTTACTCAACAAGGAACAGAGAAAGTTCTAGATATTATCGTTTACAATTGTTTTCATGAAGAAAAGAGCTGCATGAATCCATGGATTTAATTGATATGAGTTAATGAAGCTTTCTTTCAATTTTACACACTGATTAGAATTTGTCTCAAAGTTCACGGTGGCGGTAACAAAACGTATAAAATTTATACCTTTTGTGTTCAATTAGTTAAACTGTTTGGTTTTGAACAATTAAATTTGATGTATCGTAGACAATTTTTACTGAATACACTATAATTTCGGCAGTTTAACAGATATACGTTCAAAATTCAAGAATCATATGGAACGCATAAAGTTCACACATAACACGAAAAAAAAGACACAATTGGACCTTGTATATGCCTTAAATGGCATACAATAAAGATTTATATCCCTCCGGTTCAGTTTAAGTTTCAACTTTACGAAAAAATGTCTCCGCCTTTGTGGACTTGATATGTAAATGGTTGGTTGTAACTGGCTTTCAATAATTGATGGAAATTGTCTCTACTGCAAGAGTTAGTGTTTTATCGTAAGGTTCAAAACTCATATTTCTTACATTTTCGATTTTTCCTCTAATTCAAATGTTGTGTATGTGAAAAGGTAGTCGGTGGTTTATTGAAATAAAATGTTGTCCTTTTGTGCTTTGTGAATTTTTGATTAAAAGGGGTTCCTTTTTGTGGCTCTGTTTACTAATTTCAGGAGCTCTTTACTCCTGTTAATTTATGTTCAGCCATGTGACTCAGGGCCCTTGCAAAAACAAGTTACATTAAATAAATTATAATCATAAATAAATTATAATCATAAATAAATTATAATCATAAATAAATTATCGGTCTTCCTTGGTTAAACGGAAGTGACAAAGTAGAAGAGACATCAGAGCTCATTTCAAGTTTGCCACAGAGCGCCAAATAAGTAACAATTATATCACTATTCGAAATTGAACCGAAGTTAACTTCTCAGGTGCGGATACGGGCTGCCTATGAAACAATAAACCAATAATTATCTGTGCAGAAAGAGGTGAAATTTACAGAAAGAATGTATATAAAGAAACAGCTGGTCTGTGTCAGAAAAACTCCCCCTCGGTTTATCCTTATCTGATAAAGATTCTTCTTTTTGCGCTAAAAACGTTGGAGTCTGTGATTGGCTAAGCTCCTGTTTGTTTATTTAACTTTTAAGTAAAACTATTAGGGTGCCATACTTTATCCTAAATTACTTTAGGTAAGGAATCAGAATTTTTTAACTGTTGCCACTTGCTCCTTTGAAGCTACGCTAACTTATTCTGGTTAGAGATCATTCTTCGAAAAATCATGTTATTTACAATTCAGGAATTTTTGAGCTTATTCTGTACCATTTTACTGCTGTTGATCCTCAATGTCTTGTTTAAAATCTGCAAAGCTCCGCGTCAAAGGGAACCCGTGGCGATTGATAGAGCACTTGTAGGAAGACTTGAAGCAATCAGAAACAGACAGAGGGGCTGGCGAGGAGAGAGCGAAAACCACAGTGTTCGGATGAGGAGAAACTGTGCCACTGAACATGACGAACGTCAAGGCTGATACAATTGTTCAATTTATTCTGAACATGAGAGGAAACTCTGATAGTCACAGCAACTTTGTTTCATTTCCTTCTGCTGAGCAAGTTTATGCGTCCTCATAATATTATTGCACAACCCTCAAGAACGACTCTCTTGTCATGTTGGACATGCATGCTCTTAAATTTATTTGGTTGTTTTTTTTCCTCTGCGGAAAAAAAAAAGAAGTTGTATTTCGTTTTGCATGGCGCTACAGGGAGATGTGTTTAAAATTGATTAGAGCAGAGGGTAAACTGGCATCTGGCATCTGGTGGTTTTTCATGAATATTTCACTTGGGCCATTTTTGCATTGATAATTGTAATTATAAACAAATATTTCTGGAAAGATATTATAATCTCTTAGAAAAATAAGAGACAGTTATTATGGTTAGTAGTAAGCTATTATTTCAGTAAAAGTAGTTTCCTAGCTAATAATGACTGTTGGCGTTAGACAGTGCACAAAGCAAGAATATATTCACATTGCAATGGAGCGAACGCTGACATAAATCGAATCTAACTTGAACTACGCCGCGTCAGAGAAATGTTTTTTACGGAACCTCTTAGCGTCTAGTCAAATTTCAGTTGGTTTATTAAACTTGAAAGCTCGTAAAAACTGAAAAACAATAAATTAAAATAGGCCATTACCATGCAATATACGCTGATCAAAATGTCCTAAGCTCGAAAACGCGGGGCGTGTATATAAATAAATCAAACAACACAATATCCTAAGCAAAACAAAACTACCTTTGATTATACACGTTCCGGTGTATAAATACAAAAATAAACAAGATGACATACCTCTTTACCCGTTCTATTATTCTAGTATTTCGACAATCCTTCGCTGTGCTTGCGACTAACACGTGTCTCGTGGCCGAATGAATCTGGTATAATGCCAACAGTAGTTCGAAAGTATGTCGCAAAACAAAAGGGTATTGAAAGTCACGCAAATCACAACTAAAAATAGCCTTCGTTGTACACATACATTGACGGTTTTGATGAAGCTGAAATGCTGACATATATTTTGTATTTCCGCGTAATGACACTTTTCTTTTGAGAGCCAACTTTATTCATTTATATTGAACAACTATTTATAGGTTATTTCACGGTTGGTGAGCGCCTACGATTTTTATTCACAAGTTGTATAAGACAAACGAACGAGCGCAGCACATGCTGATCACGTGTTATCTTGAAGATGATTGACGTTGTCATGCACGGACAGGTCCGGGTCACATGACGAGCACGAGATTTTCTTTTGTCGGTCGTTTTGTATTTCAACGTGTTTGGATTACGATCACCTGAAGCGTTATAGCGCAAACGCTCAAAATACTTACAGACGCATACACAAGTCGTATTGTTCGCGGCCAGTCCACACTAAAAGATGTTATTGAGCAGTAATTTTAGACCGGATTGAGTCGCGAACTGTGTATCCGTTCTAGTTTCTGGTGATTTCTGCCGTTTTAAGCTTGCTTTACCATCACTGTTATTCACATCATCTACTTTTATTACGTTGGTAAAATCTGTACAGACATCACACAAACCAACTCGCGCACAAAATAAGAAGAGTGTATTGAAGGCTTGAAATTATATTACGATCGATTTTCATCAAGAAATGGGCCAGGAATTTTCCACAATAGTGCAAATAATCGTGAGGGCTGATCGAGGAAAAGCGATTGCGTGACGCTCGGTAAGCTGTAAGATGACATGTTATTATTTACCAGACGTAAAAACTCTTCAGATTCTCAGTCTGCATTTTGTACCCACTCTGCAGTCTCCAGTCTATATTTTGTATCCGGTCTGCATTTTGTACTAACAGGTACCTGTGGCACCAATACAGTTTATTTTTGGTTACATTTATTCGCACAACACACATAATCTACCACAAAATACCTGTGTGTGAGGTAATTCGACATTTTCGTTCTTTTCAACGTTAATACTCTTCTTTCCTTTTGTAAGAATGTAGACCACAAGTAATCCACCCACCCTACAAAAAATAACTCTTGCATGCATAGCATGCCTATGTTTTGAAATAGGTGTATGCCCTTAGCCAGACTTGAGCTCACTATTTCATTATACTAATCCGACACCCGTAGTATCACTACACTTGATTCCAAGGATCCAGTACCATCCAGGTATCCCAGTTACCCTGCTCACAGGGTCTAGTTTACGATATTTAAGCTGAGACGTGGCTGGAAACCATTCATCGCCTTTATTACATGTACCGAGTTTAAAACTAAACTTGTTGAAAGAGATGCACTTCTGAGAGAAAATAACAAGGGTACATGTACATTTCGTCGCTTGCACGTGATTTTATTTGTTTTGTTTTTTTGTCGATATTTAGGCTGAGACGTGGCTAGAAATATCAGACACCATTCATCATCTTCATTTTATGTGCAGTTTAGGTTAAACTTGTTGCGAGCGGCACGCTTTTGAGAGAAAATAACAAGGGTACATGCAAATTTCGTCGCTTTGCACGTGATTTTTTTTTTTGTCGAAATTGAATCAGTTGCGTCATTTAAGAGGCCATTCGCCTAAGAAACGACCGAGGATATCTGGCTAAAAATTAAAATCGGCTGATTTTTTTCTTCCAAGTAGAGGTTACCTAATACTATTTAAGAATGAATTTCTTTTGCTTCAGTTTTGCTTTAAACCAAAAATATCGAGCCGCGAACTTGTTACGTCTGATAGCAACAAAATCTGTCCCAAAATATGCCCTTTGAAAAACCGGTTCAAAAATCACTATTGCAACACAAAATAATGAGAAAACTACGCAGTTATGAAGAAAAAGGCCTTTTAATGCAATATCATTCGATATAACACAGAAGTGATGGGCTCATGTCAACAGTTGATATGGGAAAAGGATCTTGTATATTTGAAGCGTGGTCTGGGATTGATGGTAAATGTCTCTGTATTACAACACTTAATGGCAATTTTCTTAAATGATAAGGTTTGGAAAGTAAAAGCTGTAAAACCTAAGAGCTTACCTTCGAAACTTAGATTGCTGTTTTGACATTTTTAGTTTTTTTATTTTCTTTGAGTGACCCGTAAGGATAAGAAACAGTACAAAATAAAAAGACTACTTATAGGTTCTCGTGTTGTTGTTGTTTTTTTTTATTTTAAACGTGTGAACGGTACTTGATTTTTAATTCTCAATTAGTGATTGAGAATTAAAAATCAAGTAATTATTTATGTGTGTGAATAGATATCTTTGGACAAAGCAACTTTCTGGAGAGTATTAGACCACCTTCAAATAAAGAGATGATTTCAAAATGGGCTGATATTTCATTCCCATCTCTGATTTAGTAGCACACTGTAGGGAGTTGAAGAATATTTTGATGAATTGATTTTACCGAAGGTAGAGTACTTGTTGGCGAATATTTAAATTTGCCACGCATAGACGAGGTGACCATTCTTTGGTTTTCATTGCAGAGACTCTTATCCCGCTTAAAAGAAGCACCAAAAACGCTAGCCTGCGTTGCTGGTGGCATGCGATTTTGGGAACGGAGAGAAAAATGAAATACCGCCCCCAAAATCATAGACCGCCAGCAACGCAGGCAACAAAAAGGCCAGTTGTATTGTGTTCTCAGTTGTTTTTTGTGAATTCCAGACGAAGAATTTCTAATCACTTTTTATTAGAACTGCAACAGAAAATTAAGGAAAAAATAGTCAAATGAAACCTGAAATTATTTTGCTTCCGGGTAATTTACTTCCGGGTTGCGCCATCTTGAAATTTTTTTCCGAGAGGTCCTAGGGATGAGTTTATGTAATCAAAATGGCGGCATATTTTGCACCGTAATAAACTTATTCCTAAAATATTCCAGCGAAGTATGGAAGGTCTACATGTATATGACAGTGGTTAATCGTCTGAAGAGAGCGACGAGTCTCCGAACAAGAAACTAAAAGTTACGGAATCTGATAACATCATAATTTACGCGGGGAGCAAAACAAAACCGAGAATGGAAAGGTAGAGTCTCGTCTCAAGCCTGGAGAGCAATGTAGATTATTTTCAAATAACCTGACTGAATCAAAACTCATTGCAAATACCCGTAACTCATCCGTGAGTACTCAAAATGATTTTTCTGGACCCTTTATTGATGATAAACACAAAACCTAAGAGACAAAGAGAGAAATTGGCTCAAGCAACATCCTCATCTCTCATGGTGAATAAGTCGTTACAAGACACTGATTTAACCTTGAGAAATGGGTAATTGAAAGGAGCAAATTATCACCCAGGTAAAGCTGAATTTACAAACCGCAAGGACACAGATCAAGTATGCAGACCATCAAAGAAGTTGCATTTAAATCTTAAAGGTCACACTCAGGTTGTTAACTGCATCAGATGAAATGTTACATAGAGACAATAATCATTTGTTGTTGTCTGCATCAATGGATCATAAATGTCAAATGGAGTCAGTGTGTGTCACAAGTGCTGAGTTGTGGTTATGACAAAACTGCAAGACTGTTTGATGTAGAAACAGGTATTTGAAACATTGTGGGTGTATTAACAAAAGTTGTGAATGTTCAACTTTTGCTCTACAATATGAAAATATTAAGCAAGAGATCGGTGTAAGGTAAGGGAAACATAACTAGGTGGAGAGTGTTATCTTGTATACTCAGGCATGGTGCAGCACATTTAAATTGTGTGTGTGAGATTGAGAGTGGGTGGGTGGGGGAAACTCATCCAGTATATTAACCCTTTACACCCTAACATCAGTATGTATATTCTCCATACTGATCTCCATATGTTTCCTAAGGTGCTCACAAGGAGAGTTTGGTTAGCAATGTAGAGCCTCTTTAGTTGATGATCATTTCATTCATCCTCATGACCTTTATGTTTGATTCAAGGGTGATATACAGTTGTAAGGAGAAATTTGATGTTAGTCACTCTTAGGAGTTAAGGGTTAAGCCAGGTACAAACTGTTCCTTAAATTATCCTAAAAACTCATAATTTCTGCTTCTTGAAACACAGGTTGGTGCTGATCAAAGGTAAAATGGCCTAGCACCATATATAATTTTGCACAATCATATTATAATCCTGATGAAACAATTTGAAAAGATTACAATACTAAATATTTTGCCAAACTAATTTTATGTTGTGCTAACAATTTTGTGGAGCCTGAAACATTGGGGGCTGAGCCCTCCACCAAATATTTGCATGGAGAGCTGGAGTTTCTCCCCCCCCCCCCTCCCCTGCCCCTGCACTTGTTCTTTGTGCATTTTGAGCAAAAACAAAAAAGCTGTTACAATGTGAACATTGTTTTGTATATATTTCTTGGACGTGGATGAAACAGATTGTAAACTACAGTATAGCTAATTCACAGCACTTGAGCACTTGACACAAATAAAAATAACCAGGCCACAAAAAAATGACAGGCACACAAACTAACTAATAATGTTTTTGTCATTTAACCACAATAGGATAATAATTGGATAGAATTTTCATTGGGAATGTCTTTTTTTTGGTAGATTACAACAACATACTCAGCTCTATTTGGTCCAGTACAGGATATCACATTTCTACCATAAGCAGAAGAATTTGTTTCTGTTGCTGATGTTGTCAGACAGAATTCAACAGACAAGGGGATCATGGTGTGGGATTTTAGATCAACAGCAGTTTTATCAAATCAAATTTATTAGGTAATTAGACTGCACTTTAAGAAAAGTACCCCAAACCTTTTACACCCTGACATCAGTATGCATATTCTCCATACTGTTCTTTATACATTTTCTAAGGTGCTGACAAGGAGAATTAGTTGAACAATCAAGAGGATCTTTAGTTGGTGATCATTTCCTTTATTCTTGTGACCTTTAGGTGTCATTCAGGGGTGATATTGTAAGGAGAAATTAGATGCTAATCACTTGTATTTTACTTATGGGTGATAAAAGTATATTAATTTTGGTATTTTCAGGAAGCTTTTACATGCACTTGCTTGAAGGTCCACCCTTATGATTCACACTTTGTGGCACAGTCAAATGGTGACTACATTGCTTTGTTCTCAACAAGAAAACCATACAAGCTGAATAAGTTTGAAAGATATGAAGGCCATAAGGTAATAAACTTTAACATGTTACAATATCAATTACATTATTATGGCATGCAATCTTGAAAAATTCCCTACCCTTGGAGGTTGATCCATCTGAGAAAAAATATGTTCCAGTGAAAATCCTTTGGTTTGCAAGTCCCCATTGGAAAGGCCCATTTCAAACAAGATTTCCCCCACCCCCACCCCCCCCCCCACATTAATTACTTTTCAGGAATCCTCAATCACACGCCAGGCTGGGTTCCCACCCCATCTTTGGCTCACTGCCTCAAGAAAATCACATTCATTCACAACTCATGAAGCAAACAGAATGATATTTACTTTCATTTTGAAAAGCTTGTGATGTGGAAAGTGTGACGCAGAAACAGATCTCAAAGTCAGATCCATCCCTTAAGGGAATGTACAGGGCTCTACAAGAAAAATTTTTGATAAAACTGAACACTTCCTTCTTATTAATATTTAATTTGTTACTTTTAGGTTGTGGTTATCATAGCAGATGTGATGTCAGTCCTGATGGAAAAAAATTTGTTCTGGCTCAGCAGATGGGAAAATTTTTTTTCCAAGATCACAGCATGGCTTGTGTGATAAGGACAATAGAGGCTCACTCTGCTCCATGCACAGATGTTGCCTACCACCCCACCCTACCCAGCTGGGTGGCAACCTGTGGGTGGGATGGGCAGGTTAAAGTTTGGACATAATATCTGAGCAAAGCAATTTTCAAATAATAGTTCTAAGATCAACCAAGGATCGTTTACAATTGGTTTTGTGTTCCTTTACTCTGTGATTGGTCTGGAAAACTCCATTCTCAACTTCCACTCCACCAGATATTATTGACCCTTTACACCCCAAGAGTGATAAGCATCTAATTTCTCCTTACAATATCACCCCTGAATCACTCATTAAGGTCATGAGAATACAGAAAATGATCACCAACTAAAGAAGCTCTTGATTTTTAAACAAATTCATCTTGTCAGAACCCAAGGAAATGTATAAAGAACAGTATGGAGAATATGCATACTGATGTTAGGGTGAACAGGATTAACTAAGAGTGATTTTGCCTCGCTCAATTGCATCTTTTACCTCGTGATATGCATTTTAACCATTTAACCCCTAAGAATGACTAGCATCTAATTTCTCCTTACAATATCACCCCTGAATCAAACATTAATGTCACAAAATAGGAATGAAGGAAATGATCACCAACCAAAGAAACTTGTAATTATTAGACAAATTCTCCTTGTCAGCACCTGAGTAAATGTACAGAGAACAGTATGGAGAATATGAATACTGGTGTTAGGGTGTAAAGGGTTAATTGTTTTTGTCATTATTAGAACAATTGTTCAAATGAGTATAAAAGTAATCTAGGATTGTTTTGGTTTTGCTTCACTACATTGAGTGACCAATCAAAAATTTCCAGCCACTGTCTTAACCCTTTCATTCCTAGGATCTCATTGGCAATTCTCCTTACTGTGTGTCATACAATTCTTATGATGTTAGTTTGGAGAATTTGGTGTTGGATCAACTAATAATCCCCAAATTGATATGTTTCTTTATTCTTATCACTTAGTCAGCTTCACTTAGCAGTAATGATGTAAGGAGAACTTCTGTCTTGGTCACTCATAGGAGTTAAAGAGTTAATCAACTAGATTTAATATAAAAACTAATCAATAAAATATATAAAAGCCTTGTTCACTTGCATTTTCCCATTCTTTGGGCAGTTTTCTTGTTTTCACTTTGAGTTCACGTTGGCTCCCTGAGATGCATGTAACTATCTGTGCTCTGATTGGCTTTGATCACTTTTGGATTTACCACACCACAGTGGAAGTGTACATAATTCAAATTTCTTTGGTTCCCCATTATTGCAAGACAATTAAAATCTTAAGCAATTATCTGTTCATGAATATACTCATATTTTATTCAAGTCTTATCTCCTTGATATAAAGTTGCATATGAAATACTGATCAATCTTTAATCCAACTATTAAGCATACACTTGACACCAAACCACATAGGATCTTTCTTTCTTCATTCCTGTTCCTATTCCTTTGGGCACTCATATATCAAGACGGTCAACTAAAATCATTACATCAAGGAGTTACCTAAGTGTTGTGCAATTGTAGCTTAAAGAATAATCTCAATTTTGGAAAAAGGCATGCAGGAATGAACCCTTTAACTCCCAGGAGTGATTTATATGTAACTTCTCCCTACAATATCCATACATTAACCAACAAACATTTAATGAGATTACTCAAACTTATCAGTTAGAGGTTGTTATCATGATATAACACTAAATTTTTGTAACTAAATTACAAGGAAATGTGTAACAGTTAGATGTGAGAATTAACAATCAGATCGTGGGAGTTAAAAGGTTAAAAGAACCAAAAAGAAAGGTAGAGACTAGCAATAAGTTTCGCTTTGAATAAGAACTATGGAACATTATCACAAATTATTGCTTACGAAAGTTTGTGGGTCTTGATTACTTTAGAGAATTATGGTCTAAAACTTGTCTTCCATTCCAAAAACAATCTTGATTACACAGGGTCTTATTCTGAACTGAAATACTAACGATAATTTTCCATGTTAAAAGCGCCTATCAGAGAGGTGTCAATCTAACCAGAAATATTTTGCAGTTTCTCTTGGAAGCAGTAACATTCAGCCTTAAAGGAAGCGAAAAGTATGAAAAATATAGAAACTGATGTGAGGCTGTAAAGTGTTATTCAAATCTTAGGGTGTATCCTTGGAATATGGAGTATTTTTTAGGCCAAATTTAGTTCCTAACTACCAGGTTTAAACTGGGGCTAAATTGTAACATCTGCACTACTTAACTTTTGCGAAGATATTGTCATTATTTTAAATTCATCCAATTATGGAAAACAAACTATGAGGCAAGTGAAAGTCTTGATGAATAATTTTGAAGGGAGTTCAAGGCTGGATTTAAATGTTGTCCAGCCCTCATTTCCTTGGAAATGTATGTATGCCGTGCTCTTGTCAATCATAAACAAAAGCTCGCTGCCTAGAAGAAAAGAATATAAGGTTTTAGGGTATCTTTGCAGTTCTTTATGGTAAAAAAAAAAAGAAATCTTTTTTCCCGGCTGGCGGGATCGTACTCTCTGCTTTTAGAGCGTTTCCTGAACAAAAGCTCTGAAGTCGAAAAACGGCTGTGTTGGCAAGTGACAGAGATTCACTGGAAAGGTGAAGCTGTTCGAGAGACATTTATATAACACGTTGTATGATATTCCATGCACTCGCCCCAAATGAGGGCTGATATTAATCGAATAAAGTAATTTTATTAAGTGTCGTTAAACTTAGAACAAAAGTTTTTTCCAGAGACCAATAAGAGCTAAGTTAAATACCACAAAGAGCCAATGAGAACTCATAGAGATAGCGAGCATACTGATTGAAGCACGGGAAATGGAATCGATCAAGTCGCGGTTGGTTTTAGTTTTGCGACTGATTAGTTGAGGGGATGGTACATGTTTCATAAAACAACCAAATGGCAAAATTAAGCAAAACTAAAGCAATCCCAGAATGCGTTTGACACTCAACTGAAAACTTCCCATCAAGGTACGTTTCCAGGTTTTTTCTTTGTGTCCTGCTCGTGACAAGACGAAAAACTCCTTTATTTCTTTACGAAGCTCACAATTTATCAGCTTTCTATTTCCTCACAGACGAAAAAAACGCCTTATTTTATTTCTTCACTAAGCTCAAAATTTATCAGCTTTCTGATTCCATTTATTCACATAACACTTTGAAAAATGCGGATCCCGGCAGTGCTTGTAGGACTGGGCCCAGTTGCTCGAAGGCCGATCAGCGCTAACCCAGGGTTAGAGTTTAATCCAGGTTTCTTTATTTCTCTTTTCAAAGTCTTTTAGGGAAAAATTTCCCTAGTTGTTTTATTAGAACATCCGATGATCAAATTGCAAGCAAAAAGATTTGAACTTAATTTTCATTCAAAACTTACAGACCTGACATCAAATTCCACACTAAACCTTGGTTATCGTAACCCAGCTTTGAACAACCTGGGCCAGGTGTCATATATGAACTTAGGGTCTTTGTAACTGAATTGTAGAACATCGGAGCACGGAATCCCAATTCTGAGATTTGACTCTTGGCGGGACTTGTATATTTTTTTGAAGTGTAGGAAAAAGACCAAGCTCAAAACTTCACCATCTTTCTCAACTCTTCGTTCAAAGAGGGAGTAATTCATTTCCATTCTTTAAATGCTCTTTTTTCGCAGGTGAGAATGGCATCGATAAAATAGGAAAGCAGGATGAGTCGAAATCAGATGGACATACTTGTGTAAAGAATCAATTCGGCCAATTTCTAACGGCCAAGTATGTGATTATTACTGTGCCACTGACAGTTCTCAAAGATGGTGATATTTTATATTTTATTAAGCTTATATTATGCACTTATATATCCTTTTTTGACCTATGGAATAATTATCTGGGAAAATACCTATAAGACCACTCTTCAACCAATTTTCATTTTACAAAAAAGAGCTATGCGATTAATTACCTTTTCTAGATTTGATGAGCACTCTAGTCCTTTATTTAAATCTCTTGAAATTATAAAATTCCTAGACCTAGTAACTTTTAATTTAGCAATCTTTATGTATAAATATCATAATCAATTATTGCCATCAGTCTTTAGTTCTTTTTTTAGTAAAATTTCGCAAATCCATACCTATAATACAAGGCTTGGTGCAAAACAGTCTTATTATCTTCCAAAAGCAAGAACAAATTATGGTATATTCAATATCAGATTTCAAGGTCCATCAGTATGGAATTCCATTGACGAAGATATAAAATTATCTTCATTGTCTTTGTTTAAAAAGAAAGTAAAGCAGCAATTTATCAAAGATTACTAGACATCTGTATTGTCTGAGTAACTTTAAAATGGAAATAATACTGTTTTGCAATGTATGAATTTTAGTCTCTTTAATATACTGGTAGTTTACCTTTGTGTGCGTTTCTGTATCTCTTTGTTTTTGTGTCCCTGACCTAAACATTTAAACATCTTTTCTTTCAACTGGCTAGCTGGCATTTTTAACTCTTAGGTTATTTATCATTGTCTGTACTATTATCATGATTATAAATTTTTCTTTCTTGTATATTTCGGGGTGAAAAAATAAAGTTGTTGTCGTTGTTGTCGTTGTTGTCGTTGTTGTCGTTGTTGCAAAAAGCGAGCCATAGACGGAATAGAAATGAGAGGGAGAGTGAAAATTGTTTGTCGTTTCAATTCACAATTCTGGCCGGACAACTTAAACCTATTATACAGAGTACGGGGCTTTGTGAGCCAAATATGGATGTACACACGTGACTCGACGGAGGGCACTGAGAAGTGTCACCTGATCGTAGGCTTTCTAACGGCTGAGCTCGCAGAAGAGAAAATTAACTTCAGCGGACAAGAAGTCTCAGATGGGTTTCTTCAAGATTTGGATCACATATTTCGGTAAGTGCCCCACCCTTTAAAAAAAGTAGATAGGAAGAATAGAAATTTTGGAGACATTTGTGGAACTTCAGAATTACGGGAGGTAGATACGAAATATTCATCACAGTTTAAGTTAAATTTTTATTTCAAATCTCATTGAAGCCTTGAATAGGCATTAAAGTGCATTTATTCGAGTTTATCAGTGAATTCTAAGTATACACAAAGTGATTTTGGCATAATTGGAAAATCCGATGGTGGCAGTCAAAAACTATACGTATTCTATTAATAATCGCACACAGATTTCAAAAGTACAAAGAGACAATGATGGAATTGTAGTGAATGTATTTTTGGTCATGAATATTTGAATTTATTTTGTGAATATGATTTTGATTATGAACTGTTTGCCTTTCTCGAATCATCGAATTGTACAAATATTGCAAATAGACAAATGAATCTTCAAGACCGGTTTTTTAAATATAAACATTTGATGACATTTAAAATTTTAACCAGCATCCAAGTAGGCGTGTGGTGATCTTTCAAGGTTCATCTACCTGTGAGTTGTTAAACATTTTTCTGGCAAAGCGTAACTCTGATTCTGAAAAGTTATCAAGGTTGCTACTTTTTTCGTTGAAAGGTTTTTGAGAGTCCTTGGGACGCGTTAAGGTAAAGAGGAGATATATATTGTTTTGAGCTGCTCTTTAAGTTGCTGTTAATCCTTTAACTCCCATGAGTTACCAAGACAGAATTTCTCCTTACAATATCAATACAATATCAACCAGATAAGAGATGAGAATAAAGAATGTATCAAGTTGAGGGATAATTAGTTGATCCAATACTAAATTCTCTGAATAGTCAACATAATCTCTTGTGTCGATTATTTGAGGCAGACTGCGCTGCGACTGTCACCGCGATCTATAATGACGGTGTAATAAGACTTAAAAACTGACTTCTTTGATCGGATTTTGCCGAGTTTTCTCGAGTTAGCGTTAGAGGATGGATGGGAATACCTAACTAAAGATAACTATGCTAACATTTACACTGCTTTCTTTGTCTTCTCTCGATTGCGCCAGAAACACAATGAAAAAACAGATGCTGCGTGAAAGCTTTAGTGCAAGACTGAATTTTTTCCAGTCTTTGTTTTTACTCCAGCTTAATTACTGCTCCGCATTTCAATTATATCAGAAGCGAAGTTGACTATTTACCAAAAATCATCAATAGCCCACAGGATAACAAGGCATCTAAGACTGCTGCGTCAGTTGAAATGCTTAACGGCCTTGAAAACCTCCAGCAAGTCTCAGAATTGTACTTATATGACGCTCTTAACTTGTTGAGTTGCATGACATTAGACGTGAAGACATAAGTTTATCTTTTTGCATCACAAAGATAAGCTTTTCACGGTGTTAGATTGCCCAAGAAACATTGGAAATGCACCGAAGAAGGCTTAAAGAAGACAACCCATTGGGCGGCGTACTCTTTTACAAATCCAAATTCTTGGTATCCTGTACTTGAACGTTCCATGATCCTGTTGGCCATACCAGTGATTCAACCGTTACCACCTCTACAGGTGACACTTCATAGCATACAGAAGATGAGGGACTGGGCGTAAACATTTGTTGCAGCCTTTCCTTTTACATGAATACATTGCCCTAGTGAAGATAGCCTATCATGCTAGTAGCATTGCTTCATTTTTTTCCCCAAATTACGCTTGTTTTTGAAAATGTTACTTTCCCTTAAATTATGTTTAACGGAAAAAAAACAAAACAAGTTCAAATCATATATTTATTGTTAAAAAAGTACGATATCTTCTGTCACGTTTCCGTGACTAGCGTATGTTATTAGGGTAAAACTTTGAAAAATTCTAAAATGAACGATATCTTCATTTTGGTGAAAATAGATAAATTTTCGCCTTTTGGTGACCATAGTCTTCAACAGACCAATGCTGGTTGATAAAATCATCTCTCACCGAAAAGGCTCTCCTAAGTTTAGGAAATGGACTAAACCGTTTGATTGAGAAAAAATGTTAGTCGGGGAACCCTATTGGAGACCCTCATCGAATGGCGTCACTCTGTTGAGCGCAACGTATCGTATTTCGGATCTTGCTTGCTTCGCTGATTGAAATGGTAACATGATCTCTTGAAGAATAAAAAAATCTATCTTCAAAGTTTCCACGATGAGCAGATCAAACCTCTTTAGATGTTTCTGCAAGGAAAAAGTCTTTTTTTTCAATTACGTGCCGAAGACGCCACTTTGAAATTATTTTGAGATGTTTATCATCTATTGAAGAGTCACGGTTAGAACTGAAAAATTATATCTTCGGATCTACCAGGAATAATTCGCTGATTCAAACGGTAAAACGCTCTCTTTCCAAAGAAAAGAAAAATTTCCTGGTAAATTTTCATGATGCGTCAATCACTCCCCTTAAGACGTTTCAGTAAGGTAAAGCTTTGTTTTTTTCACGCGCCATTCTGAAATGATTGTGAGATGTTCACCGTCTTCTGAAACAAGCAATAAGTAGAATCGAAAAACAGTGTGATTACCTGCTAATATTTCGTGTAACATTCGAAGCGATTCGAAGAAATCGTCACTAATCGTTGAACGATCGAAGATGTTCCGTAACGAACAAAAGCCAAGAGCAAAGAATATCGAGTAAAACTCGGCAAACTTCGTTGTGGGCTAAGGAGTCGTTCGCATTCTATTGTTACCCTCACTCACTCAACTGGACAACATTATGGCTTTGCCTTCATAGGAAGTAGTAGCCATAAGAAGTGAAATATTTGTTAACCACAATCTGTCAATCACAGGGATATAGATTGAACCGTGGTACACATGTACTTGAAGATTCTGCTGGAGACTTGCAAGTTGGGATCAATTATAAACAGTTATTAGATTCGGTTTTTGCGATATCTAGAATAATCAAAACTAAATTAAAATTCTCGAACGTGATTGATTATCGACAGCCCGATTTGAGCACTAATAGGACAGTGTAATAAATTAGAGACTGAGTCATAGGACATTTAAAGGGACAGGTAACACGTTATGCCTGTGTAAGTGGACAGAACGCGTCATGTGGGCGCGCTGATGTTTCGCATTTCGCCAGGTTAACTGTTGCGCAACCTTTTGACTCTGACGCATGCGCGACGTTTTGACTAATGAGCACATGGCATGGTGTAATGTGCGGACGAAGAGAAGCTTTCGCAGTGCAAAATCAGCACAGACACTGTGTATAATACGCTCAAAACGCATAGAAAATATGCACACACCGTTCACGATAGACTCACACTAAAAGATGTCGAGCGTTTTCGGAACGGGTCGGTCCGCGAACCTTATGAGATAATTCTTTATGTGCGCACATTTATGAGTAAACCTTTCATCGAGAAACATGTTATATCAACTGAGCTATCTAATGCAATCGAGATTATTTCCGGTTGCGTTTATCGCTTGTTTCCACTTGTTTTCGCCTTAACACAGCGCTCCACCAACTGAGCTAACAAGCCAACTGAAAGCTGGTCATTATGTTGGTTCTAAATAAACCTTCCAAGTGGTGAATAATGACTAAGTGGTGAATAATTACTCGAGCTAAACCTGTTATTCTACGTTTGCACGAGGTCATCGCAACGTCCTTGATTATACTGCATCGTTTGTTTCTTTATGACCGACTAATTACTAATTCACCAAGTGGTAAATTACGACTAAGTGGTGAATAATGACTCGAGCTAAGCCTATTGTTCTACGTTTGCATAGGTTACCGCAAATTCCTTGAATTACCGGTATGCTGCATCGGTTGTTTCTTATGACCGATCTTTTTTAATTGCTTACATCGGCACAATACACACCGGAAATGTTTTCTTTTGAACGTTGTATTATACTCAAGCATCTACGTGTCGACCAAAACAAACAAGTCTCGGCTGAACGTAGCACAACACACAAAGACCGCTTCATCGGGCCGACAAAAATTTTGGACATAGTGAGACACGACAAAACTACTGGCCGCTTTATTTCATTTCTAAGATAAAGCTTCTCAGAACCATACAAGCATAAAAATACCATCAGACCTATCACACTTGGTTATTTATTCATCATTGAATTATTTTGCTACATATCTCTTTACATTTTCAATTACAACATTTTCAAATATACAGCAAAAACCTAGCCTCAGTCATCGCAAGTATGAATTTAGATATCATCTCTCTTCTCAAAACATGTTATCCGACTTCAAAATACTTCTCTCCAAGGACCTGCACAGGAAAAATGAAAATGAGCAGGAAAGCGAACGAAAGAAGTACTAAGAAAAACTTTCCTCCATAGCGGAAAGACGAAAGTAACTAGCTCAACTGACAAAAGCGATCTAAAAACTCCTTGATAAATTACCAACGTTTCTTCAAGACTTCGCAGATAAGGGGTGGTGGGAAACAAAGTGAACATATTGGGTAGAGAGTGTTTAGATCTTTATATAAAATTCAGTTCTGGAACCCTTATCTAACTGATTTAGAAAAAGATGCTAAAATAGCTCACCCTGGTTTCTTAGCTCTGGCGTTCATCATTTTCCGTGGGATGCCGATTTCTGTTTGTTGGGACGCTGTAGTTTACGTTCTGCCCTCTTCTTCTCTCTCCGTCTCTATTCAATTCCGGTCTTCTTACTGCACGCTGCTCGTGAACTTCTGCCATAACCCTCCGCTGCACAGCTCTGCCAATATCCATCAATAGATACAGGATCATCGACAGAAGAATTACAACGAATATAACGAAAAAGCCTTGAATTATAAGCATGATGTGAAGCATGATGCGCGACAAGCCGTATAAAGTTTTCCACTCGATCTAAGCAGTCAGCAGCAACATTCTGTCGGGTATTCCATAGCTTTGTGGTCACCTCAGTTAGAAAATTAAGTGGCAAATGAAAGTCAAAATCTAGCTCTTTATGATAAAGAGCGACCCTCGTCTCGACAACAAACTTTAGCCTCAGGCCTCTTAGCGAACTTGAAGTATCATTTAATCAAACCTTGCCGTTGAAACAAAGGTCTACGTATACACAGAAAGTACTTGCTTATGATATTTTTTAAAACCAATTTTCATAAAACATTGAGCAAGAGAATATAAACGTGTATGCCATTTATGTTCTCTTGCATCGAGTCAATATTTTCCAGCCACATACAGTGCATTTTATGAGGTCGGATGTTTCGCAAAGAGCGCGGGAAAAGTTGATCGACGACATAAAGTCTAGTCTTTTCGGTTTCGAAAGATCCGTTACGGGTAGGTAAGTTTAGAAACTCTTAGACTTCTGGCGACTTAGAAGGATAGATTAACGCGACAGGAAAAATCTGTCATGTGTCTTCGGGTACCGTATTTTCTCGAATAAGCGCTCACTCTTTAATAAGCATCCTCGTCCAAATTAGCATGCACCCTTCTCCCTCACTTAAATACAAGAAAATCCTTTTTCTATGGCCACTTTATTGATAACCTTTTAGTCTTCAGCTACAGCGGAATCATCACAGGAGAATAGTTTCTTTTCAGTTCCAGCTACTTCAGTCTCCGTGTGCTTATACAGTTCCTTTATTTGTGTTATCTGTTCTTGTGATCTTTGTCCGTTTGTTGGGGTAACTTAATAAGCGTTCCCCTCGATAAAGCGCCCTCCTTCCAATCGAACAATTGACAACATAAGAGTGTCGAATAGACTGGAAAATTCTTGCATAATGAGCAGGATGTAGAGCATGCTTGCAAGAACGGGCCAGCAGAAGCGCAACTAGTAAGCCGTATCAAAGCTTCTACTCTTCTGAAATCTTAACTGAAGACTAATGACCTATATTTAGCTGTCAAAGTCATCACAATGTACTCAGCCGCCCAGAAACGACACTAAAAAGGAACAGTGATGTGCGTGTCAAAACATTTTTTTTTGTTACCTAGATCAACGGATATCAGTTGACCTCAATCAGGCTTTTTTACGTAAATATCTCTCAGTCAGAACTTAAACAAACGTCTGTGCATAGACAGAAATTGTTTGCCTGTGAAAATTTTTACAACAGATTTTCGAGACGATGTTTTCGTCTTATAATTAGCATTCTGCATAAAATATGGCCGCATGTTTTCGCTGCACACTCGGGAAACAGTTTATTTTGGGATTCAGTCCAGTTCGAGCGATTCTGTAGGTCCGCGGAGGTAGGTAAGTTCAAAATGCTTTGGATAGGTAGATTTCCGCGTCAGGGGAAAAACGGCAAATTCAACACAAGCCATCTTTTGTGTCCCATAAATAATTACTTCCAAAGAGTATTCTGAGAGCAACCCCTCCCTTTCGGCTTGGCCCTGCTAGCAGGGGCAGGTAGGTAGAGAAAGAAGTTATCTGAATCTTACAAAAAATTAGTCTAAAGCTTTGTAATTTGTCTAGCTTGTGAAGCTATCCATGTCCGTACATCATATTACTAAAGGCTTCCTAATCTTGGTCGAAGACAAAATGGTTAAATACATTCCGTACACCTCTACAGTCTAGTTTTAAAATATCGGAACAGTTTTAACCAATTTCCTCTCGACTTGTTCGTCTCCAAAGACCTGCACAAGGGAAAAGAGCTGAAGTCAAAAGAATTGCGACAAAAACTTAGGAAAGAATCGTAGCTCAGAAACTATATTTTAAGGGAAGGGGTAAATTTGATAACTAAATAAGCTCAATTCGTTTTCAAAGCGACCTACAATTCCGCACAATACTTATTGGAACGAGTTGCTCATAAGCAAAAGATAGCTTCACTTTTCCAAATATAAGTACGTATACGTGTCTTAGAAAAAAAGAAAAACTTTCCCTTCCCCGGCCTTGTCATTGTTAGTTCATCTCTTTCACCTTAACGTAACCAACACATTTTTCCGAGGACAAATAATAACACATTCAATTGGCCGCAGAGTGAGGGAGCTGGAAGAGTATAAAACATTTTCCGAGGTTGAAAAAAATGAGTTCATTAAGCTTATTTGTCTTCAATGTTTCAGTTGCGCGCGACCTTTGAGAATCTGATGACGAAGCAACATTTTGCGAAAATTACACAGAGAAGGGGTGGCTGAATACATGTAAAGCGGAACAATCGATTAAGACATGTACACAATCTTATCAAAAAGCTACTTAAACAGCTTACCCTGAATACTTATCCCTGGCGCTCATCATTTTCTGTTGGATAATTTGTATTTGGCGGAACGCAATAATTTTTGTTTTCCTCTGTGTCTTCTTCTCTCCCCGTTTCTGTTCAACTCCGATCTCCTCACTTGTTCACGCTGTTCATTAATTCTTGCCGGTTGCCTCTGCTGTATAGCTCTGTCACTTTCCATCAGGATATAGAGGATCATTAACATTAGAAAGTCAACGAATAGAGTGAAAAAGTCTTGAATAGTGAGCATGATGCGGAGAATGCTTCGAGAAAGAGCCAGCAGAAGAGCAATAAGTAAGCCTCACTACTGATTCAGAAGCTTGCCACGCGACGCAAAAGCCAAACTGAAGGGATCAACCTACCCTTGGTATATTTAGCTGTCACCACAATGTGCTCACCAGGCCAGAAACGACATCTCAAGTAGTTAACCAAAATGGACCAATTATCTGCGTTTGGATCCACGGGCAATATCAGTTATCAGTTCAATTCAATAAGGCTTATTCACGTGCCAGTGCTCATGAAAATTTCTAAAAACGGATTCTAAAATGGACCAATGATCTGCGTTTGGACCCACGACATTAGACGAGATCACTTGACCCCAATCAGGCTTTTTCACGTACCAGAGCATATCTCTCAGTATATAGTGAATAATCCAAGCTTGTCAATGTACGCTGACGAACATTTTTTTTTTTTTTTTTTTTTCGAAAAATGTTCTGGCTTAAAAATGAACCTTTCTAAAACCAAAGCTATGTGGGTTGGAAAAAACAAAAATTCTTTAGAAACACCTCTGGACCTTGAGTGGTGTACAGGTGTTAAGACCCTAGGTATTCACTTCTCCTGTGATCAAGAACAAGTTATAAAACAAAATTTCCAGGATAGATTAAATGAAGTTCAAAAAATGATTAATTTATGGAAACTCAGAGGTCTCTCCCTATTTGGCAAAGTAACAATAATTAAATCTTTCCTAATCCCAAAATTATTATATGTTTCCTCAATAATAGAAACCCCACCCGAAATTATTAAACAGATGGAGAAAATGATCTACAAATTTTTGTGGAAAGGCCCTGATAAAGTCATAAGGCTTTCTGTGATAAATACTTTAGAGAATGGTGGACTGAATCTCACAGACCTTGAGCTACATATTAAAGCATTAAGATTGTCCTGGATTCCGCGTCTCATAGATGAGAAGGAAGGGCCCTGGATTTCTTATCTCAAATACAACTTAAAAAAATACGGAGGATGTTTTCTTTTTAGATGTAACTATGATGTAAATGATCTTGACTTAAGTCTTAGTAAGTTTTACTTACAGCTTCTAAGATGGTGGGCGGATTTTAGATGCTCCTTTTCTGATGTGAATTATTCTCAAATTGTAATTTGGAATAATAAGGATATACGAATTAATAATAAACCTGTTTTTTATAAAACATACTTTGACAAGGGCATAACTTATTTGAATGATTTACAGTTCGATGTTGACAATGTGCGTTCTTATGAATTCTTTAAGCAAAAAGGACTTAACACTAATTTCCTGACTTGGACAGCCTTGAGATCTTCTATTATTAATATGAAATCAAAAAGCTCCTGCCCCATCCCCACAGCGGGTAATCTCGATCCTATGAATTTTGATTATAAGTCTAAATCTTTTAATGCATATACTGCAAAGTGTAAACAGTTTTATTCTACGATGATAACAAGTAAAGCGAGAATCCCGAATGGCTTTAAAAAGTTGACAGCGGATTTTGAGCTTTCAAATGCGCAGGAAGTTTTCTCTATTCCTTATCTTGTTGCGAGCGAAACGTATGTTTGGTCGTTTCAATACAGAGTATTGAATTTCATTTTGTTTACAAACGATAAATTGTTCAAAATAGGGTTAAGTGATTCGGACAAGTGTTCTTTTTGTGGAACCTATACGGAAGATCTGTACCACCTATTCTTTAACTGCTCCTTTGTGCAAGCTTTTTGGAACGTATTTACGGTCTGGTGGTTTGATCTTAGTGGCGAATATTTAATTTTGTCTTTAAAAGATATTATGGTTGGCTTACTTCAGAGGAATGATCTGTTAAATTATTTGATAATTTTAGGGAAATTGACTATTTGGGAATGTAGAAAAAATAACACCTCTCCAATATTTAGATTGTTTTTGCACAAGGTTGAAGTTAAAAAACAAGTTGAAAAAATAACTGCTATAAGAAACAGAAAGCTTCGCGATTTTCAAATTAGATGGGAATTTCTCATATAATTTTGTGTTTGCCCTTTTTTTTAAGGAAAAGAATGGAAGACCAATGCATAAACTTAGATCTTATATTCTTCCTTGTTTATTAGTTTATTGTAGTTTATTTTTGTTAGAGAATTAACTGGGCGTCGCCATCGCCGGTATGTGTCACTGTGCAATGTTAAAAGAAAATAGTACTTTTTGTATGTAATGGCATAATTAGTAGATTGTGTTGTTAATAGAGCTGGATACTGTAAGTAGTGTAATTATTAGTGACTGTAAGTAGTGTAATTATTAGTGACTGTAAGTAGAGTAATGTAAATAAGCATTGTAATTAGTGTAAGTGGTGTTTCATATTGTATTGTAAGCATTGTGTTTGTAATTAAAAAAAAAAATAAATAAATAAATAAATAGAATTCTCGCGGCTAAAAAAAAAAAAAAAAAAAATGTACGCTGACGATCATCAGCTTTATGTAAAGGGATATTTAAATTCATATATATATTTTAAGTCATCACCAGACTTGAAGTTACTAGGAGTAACATTAGATGATGAACTTAGTTTTAGTGCTCACATAAGTGATGTATGCAAAAAGGCAAGTAAGAAAGTTGGTGTTTTAGTACGTCTTAGAAATATGATTCCCAGAGAAGCCAAGTTACAATTATATAAATCGGCAATTTTACCTTATAAAAACTTATGATCAAATTTCTGTCATGAGTGAAGGAAAATGTATTATGTCCATGCTTCTTTCCTTTCTCACTTTTTTTTTTTTTTTTTTTTATGAAAAGAAAAATATGTTTGAAATAACAGTAATACAGCCTCATTACTAACACGGATTGCCCCCAAAATAACAAGCATTCTAATTCAATAGCCATTTCTCTCTGCAGCTTTCAATACAAAATATGATAATATTGTTAATGTTCCCAAAGCTCAAATGAAGGCCTGCTGACTTGACAAGCTGTCCATGAATGGTTTAACCAGCTCGGTTGTGGCAAAGTTGAAAATGAGTCCAAAAGTAATTGATATTGGTAAGGCAGGTAGAGCTTTCTTGTAGATTGCCAGGAGGAGGAGTGTTAAGCACAGACCCTGCAAGGAACAAACAACAAAGCCTATTAATTTTCTGAAGAAACTGTGGCGCTACAGCAGTGAAGGGTATTACAAGATAATTTGGTTATAGAAATTGCCCATTCTGAAGAGTTTCTAAAACTTAGTTTTGTGCATTAGCCTTTCATCAATTGCTCTAACAAAGGGCTAATAATGATCGTACACCGCCTCTAGTCTTGAATTAAGTGCAGTAGTTAATTATGTTTTATCAGAGTAAGTACGTAACTCAAAATACAGAAGATATCTTGCTTATCTAACAATGAGTATATTATATGGAATTGCTTCGTTTTTTTTTTGGTAAAACATAATTTTAAGGAAAAGTATCATAATTCTCAAAAACAAGCATAACTCAGGGTAAAAAGTAAAGCATTGCTAGTAGCATGATAAGCTATCTTCGCATGAACAATCTTTCATTTAAACAGGCTTAAGGCGACACTTCAAACGACACATATCTTGAAAATTACTCTGCCTACAGGTGTCGAACTAGTCTGACCAGGAAGATCATGCTATCAGATACACTGCGAGAAAATAAAGAACTCCAAGCCTCATTCTTCAGGATACAGATTGCAAGTGTATAGACTACGGGCAGTTCCTCGTTTTCGGCGAAGTATCACGCTAGATTTGGACAGATGGTTATTTTGTGCTGTAAAAGAACCTGTATATATTTGTTCTTGATTCGTGCATTATATGTACTCTACTCTGTGCAGTTGGATAAAAATAAAAATTATAGATATGACATTGAAGCTTCATCAGGCTGATAACAATTTTAGACAAACTGAGACAGAAAACACTATCAGCCCCTTTCTTTTATTTTTAGGATGAAGCTTCTTAGAACCATACAAACATAACAATACTGATACACTACCCCTGTCTATCTATTTCTTCTGAAAATGATCCAACTATCCTCTTTATTAAACAACCAAAAAAACTCTGTTGTCGTAAACATGCCTTTCCGGCCTAAAAGTACTATAAACAATTAGTTCCCTCAATTCGTTCGTCTTCGTGGACCGGCACAGGAAAAAATGAACAGAAAGTCGAGGAATTTGCTGTAAACGTTTAACGAGAGAAGTGTTTGGAGAAGCTTTCCTCAAAAGCGGACGGAGTAATAGGAATTAATTATACTTTTCACTGAAAACTTGAATTTTCAAGGAAACTGAATAGTGGCTGAACATAAAGCGAGCAAATCTTTAAGAAATTTATAGGATCTTTACATAAAATAAAGTTGCTAAAAACTTATCTAACTGCCTATAAGAACAGATTTAGAGAAACATTTGACTGCACAATTCAATTTAATTCAATATCACTCTTAACTTGACAATTACAGTGAAGCAAATGTCGAAACGTCGTCAGCAATATTTTCAACAGTTAGTAGTTTTTTAGCCGGAAATTGTTGATGTATTTCAATAACTTATCTTACTGATGCAGAAGAAGGTCTTTAACAGTATACCCTGTTTTTTCAGTCCTGGCGTTCATCACTTTCTGTGGGACGATTTCTGTTTGGCGGAAAGCTATGATTTTCATTCTCCCTTCTTCGTCTTGTCTCCACATTTGTAATTGAACTCCGGTCTTACTGCACGCTGCTCATTATTGTCTGCCGTTGCCCTGTGCCGCACAGCTCTGTCCATTTCCATCAAGAAATTGAGGATCATCAACTGAAGAACGACAACTAGTAGAACAAGGAAGTCTTGCATTGTGAGCATTTTGTGGAGAATGTTTACGGGCCAGAAGAAGCAAGTTTTGTATTTTCCACTAAATCGACTCAATCCTTATGACCTATATTAAGCTGTAATCTCAGTTTGTTTCCCACCAGCTTTTCTCCTTTTGGTTTTCCTCTCCTTCTAGGAAAGTTTGAACGTCACTATCCGTAGGCGGTACGGATTTTTCAGTGTTTTAGCAGCCATAATCCGAGTAAATTCCGACAAACAGCCATGTTAGATTGAGCATGTTGGAGACTTTGCCTGACTGAGTGGCGCGAAAGGGGAGTGACGCGTCAGCAGCTGATCGACAATGTCAATCACGTGTGTTGTTGCGGTTTTCCTCTTGAAATCTTTGTAAAACACGCACTAGGGCTTAAATGCTTTGCAGTTGTTCATAATGCGAATTGTCAACTTAAGATGTTGTGGCGCTCTTTTATATTACCAAGCCAAGAAAAAAGTTAGAAGTAGACTCAACACACGTCATAAAAGCTGAAAAGGCTTTATTGACTTATTTCTTAGCGATTTATAGCTAATATTTCCAAATTTCGAGACCATTAAGCGATGTTAGCTTCACAATAAACTGTTGTGCATGGAGAAAAGTTAATCGGTAGACCATTTTTAATACATATTTCAAGGTTGCTCAAACAAAAACTTACGCTTCCCTTGTATCAACATTATCCAAATCCATTTCTGATAATACAGCGACGAAAGAGCGATAATCTCTCTCCAAATGGTTTTTTTGGACGTCGAAAAAACCTTTCGCCACACATTTCATTATATAGAGTGAGTTGAAATATTTGTCCCGCGGTGATCCCGCAAATCTTTGCGCAAACACAAGGATCCTATTACAGGCAACTCATTCATTTTGGATCGTCCTGGGGGAAGAGAGTCATTGCAATGCTGAGTCTTTCATCGTCTAGAGGACTAGGCGTCGAAAAGAAACGTGATGCTAACATTGTACATTGTGACATACTGAGTCATACTTCTAATCCGAAGTTAATTGCAATAGTTAATTATGCTTCATCAGAGTAAGTATGTAACTCAAAATAAAGTTCAAATCATGCTTTATAATATATAATTTGCACTTGTTTCTGTTTCCTTAATCTCTTCCTCAAATCGAGCACTTTTCCACGAAAATGTCGTGCGCTAGTTACATGAAGAAAAATGTAAACAGTATCGGTGGCGAAGATCTCATAACTCAAGATAAACTCTAGTGTGTTCTCCATGCCTGATTGTGTGCGGTTTCTGGTGCATACATATTTATACATACCGGTAATCATAAATGTCGACGATAACAATTTGAGAGAAACAAAGAGATTTAAAACCACAAGGTTCATCTATCTCCAAGATTTCAAGTGAAGGTAGACAAAGAAGTTAACTGAACCTTACAAAAGATTATTCGAAAGCCTTGTTATTTGTCCATCTTGTGAATGTCTATGCATTATGTCCTGAAATTGCAAGGCTTTATAATATTAGGTGCAAGACAAAAGGGTTAAATGCATTCAGTACACAATTTCTGGTTAGAGAATATCAGAACAGTTTTGACCGATTTCTTCTCGACTTGTTCGTCTCCAAAGACCTGCACAGGAGAAAAGAGCTGAAAGTCAAAAGAATTGCGACAAAAACTTAGGAAAGAATCGTAGCTCTGAAGCTATCTTCCAAAGGAAGGGGTAAATTCGATAACTAGCTAAGCTCAATTCGTATTCAAAGCGACCTACAATCGTGTACAATACCTATTGAGACGAGTTGCTCACAGGTAAATGACAGCTTCACTTTTCCAAATATAAGTACGTGTCGTGTCTTAAAAAAAAGAACAACTTTCCTTTCCCGGCCTTGTCACTGTCAGTTTTCCACCTTAACGTAACCAATACATTTTTCAGAGGACAAACAATAACACATTAAATCGACCGTTAAAAGAAAGTGAGGGAAAGAGAGCACGAAATATTTTCTGAGGTTGAAAACATGAGTTCATTACGCTTATTTGTTTCAAATGTTTCAGTTGAGCATGACTGTTGAGAACCAGATAACGATGTAACATTTTGTGAAAATTACACGAACGGGTGGCTGAACGCATGTAAAGCGAAACATTCGAGTAAGACATGTTCCCGATCTGATCAGTTAAAATTTAATTTTTGAATGCTAGCCAACAAATATAGAAAAAGCCATTTAAACAGCTTACCCTGAATACTTATCCCTGGCGTTCATCATTTTCTGTTGGATAATTTGTGTTTGGCGGAACGGAATGGTTTTGGTTTTCTTCCCCGTTTCCCGTATTCACCTCCACTCTCCTCACTTGTTCGCGCTGCTCATTATTTCCCACCGGTTGCCTCTGCTGCACAACTCTGCCATTTTCCATCAGGATATAGAAGATCATTAAAATAAGAAAATCAACAAATAGACTGAAAAAGTCTTGAATAGTGAGCATGATGTGGAGAGTGCTTCAAGAACGAGCCAATGGAAATGCAACAAGTAAGCCGTACAACTGAAGTTATCCGCGTCATATGAAGAAAAAACCTAATAAAACAAGACTAAGGAACAATATTAAGCTGTCAAAAGTCATCACAATATGCACACCAGGGCGGAAACGACATCAAAATAGACCAATGATCTACGTTCATTCCCGCGCACTTCAGTTGGCCTCGTGTAGTTCTTTGCAGGCGCCAGTACAATGTGCTCACCAAGTCAGAAACGACACAAAAATGGACCAATGATCTACGTTTGTTCCCGCGCACTTCAGTGGATCTCATGCAGTTTTTTGGAAGCGCCAGGACAATGTGATCACCAAGCCAGAAACGATACCAAAATGGACCAATGATCTGCATTCATTCCCGCGCACTTCAGTTGGCCTCGTGTAGTTTTTTGCAGGCGCCAGTACAATGTGCTCCCCAAGTCAGAAACGACACAAAAATGGACCAATGATCTACGTTTGTTCCCGTGCTCTTCAGTGGATCTCATGCAATTTTTTGGAAGCGCCAGGACAATGTGATCACCAAGCCAGAAACGATACCAAAATGGACCAATGATCTACGTTTGGTCTCACGCACTTCACGTGCCAGTGCGTAGCTCTCATTTAGAATTCATAGCTGAAACAAACGTCTGTGCATACACAAAAATTACTTGCATATGAAAATTTTTAACGCGGATTCGCGAGATCTTTAAGACAGTGAAGCCAGAAGAAGCAAGTTTTGTATTTTCCACTAAATCGACTCAATCCTTAAGACCTATACTTAGCTGTTATCTCTGTTTTCCACCAGCTTTTCTCCACTTTTATTTTCTTCCCCTTCTAGGAAAGTTTAAGCGTCACTATCTGTAAGCGAAACGGATTTTTCAGTGTTTCAGCAGCCATAATCCGAGTAAATTCCGACAAATAGCCATGTTAGATTGAGCATGGTGAAGGCTTTGCCTGACCGAATGGCGCGAATGGCGAGTGACGTGTCAGCAGCCGATCGACAATATCAGTCACCTGTGTTGTTATGGTTTCCCTCTTGAAATCTTTGTAACACACACACACAAGGTACCACTCTTTCTGTCACGGTAGCCGTCTAAAGGGTCCTCGTTGCAGATTAATATCGAAAGTTAGGCTGGTTGCGTCTATATGCTTTGCAGTTGTTCATAACGCGAATTGTCAACTTAAGATGTTGTAGCGCTCTTTTATTTTACCAAGCCAAGTAAAAAGCTAGAAGTAGACTTAACACATGTCATAAAAGCTGAAATGACGGTGGCAAAGATCTTATAACTCAAGAGAAACACTGGTGTGGTTTTCACGCCTTATTAACTATGCGGTTTCTGGTGTATTTATACTCAGTTAAGTACTGGTAATCTAAAACTACATTTCGACGATATAACAATTTCAGACAAACTAAGAGATTTAAAATTACAAGGTTATTTCTTTTCTAAGATTTCAAGTGAAGGTAGAAAAAGAAGTTATCTGAACCTTACAAAACATCATTCGAAAGCTTTGTAATTTGTCCATCTTGTGAAGCTATCCATGTCCATGCATCATGTTCGTACTAAAGGTTTTATAATATTAGGCATTCTGTACACCTCTACACGTTTTCTAGTTTGCGAATATCACAACAGTTTTGACCAATTTCCTCTCGACTTGTTCGTCTTCGAAGACCTGCACAGGAGAAAAGAATTGAACAAAAAAGAATTGCGACAAAAACTTCGGAAAGAATCATAGCTCTGAAGCTATCTTCCAAAGGAAGGGGTAAATTTGATATCTAACTAAGCTCAATTCGTTTTCAAAGCGACCTTCAATCGCGTACAATACTTATTGAGACAAGTCACTCAAAGGAAAAAGATAGCTTCACTCTTCCAAATATTGGTAAAAAATTTATAGAAAAAAGAAAAACTTACCTTCAGCCCCCCCCCCCCCCCTCACAGCCTTTGTCATTGTGAAGTCATCTTTTTCACCGAGGAAAAATAAAAACACATTAAATTGACCATTACAAGAGAGTGGTGGAGGAGTATGATACATTTTCCGAGGTTGAAAATATGAATTCATTTAACTTATTTGTCTTAAATGTTTTAATTGCGCGCGACTTTTGAGAACCTGATAACAAAGCAACATTTCGCCAGAATTACACTTGAGGTGGCTGAATACACGTAAAGCGAAACATTCGAGTAAGACATGTACACGATCTTATTAAATTCAATATTTGACGGCTTATCCAACAGATGAAGAAAAGGTCACCCAAACAGCTTACCCCGTTATCCCAGGCCTTCATCATTTTCTGTTGGATAATTTGTGTTTGGCGGAACGCAATGATTTTGGTTTTCGTCCTCGTTTCCAGTGTTTGCCTCCGATTTCCTCACTTGTTCACGCTGCTCATTATTTCCAACCGGTTGCCTCTGCTGCACAGCTCTGTCATTTTCCATCAGGATACAAAGGATCATTAACATAAGAAAATCAACGAATAGACTGAAAAAGTCTGTAATAGTGAGCATGATGTGGAGAATGTTTCAAAAACGAGTCAGCAGAAGTGCAACAAGAAAGCCGTACAACTGAAGTTTTCCACGCGATACGTAATCAGGCAACCTAAATAACCTATATCATTAGCTGTCAATGACGCACGAACTTCAATTGACCACAACCGCACCTTTTCAAGCGCCAGCGCCATGTGCCCATCAGGCCAGAAACAAACGTCTGTGTATACACAGAAATTGTTTGCTTGTGATCAGTGGAAATTCTAAACTGATTTTCAAGATTTTCGAGACAGTGTTTTTGTCTTATAAACAGCATTCTACATTATCTGCGTTTGGACCCACGACATCATTATTTGCACTCTACTTCGTGCAGTTGGATAAAAAAACTGAGACACAATACTACCAGCCCCTTTCGTTTATTTCTAAGATAAAGCTTCTCAGAACCATGCAAACATAAAAATACTAATACAATTTATTTGTTCATCTCGTTTAGCTCACGCTCTCTAACTGTTTCCTCTGAAAATGATCAAACTAGGCTCTTTACTATACGAACTAAAAAGTTCAGTCGTCGTAAATACGCCTTTTCGACTTCAAAGTACCATAAACGATAGGTTTCCTCGATTCGTTCGTCTTCAAAGACTTGTACAGGGAAAGTGAACAGAACGTCGAGGAATTTGCTGTAAAAATTTAACGAGACAGGTGTTTGGAGAAGCTTTCCTAAAAAGCGGATGGAGTAAAAGTAATTAATTCGATCCCACTGTAGACATTGTACTAAAAACTCGAATTTTCAAGGCATTTGAATAGTGGCTAAACGTTAAGCGATCACACACGTGATTGATTATAAGTGCAGCGTGCAAAGATACACAAAAATGCCGAATGATCAAAACATGTAGGAATTGTTTCTTCACGCTTCACTTCTTTACCTCGGAACACCACATTCCGGAAATTATAAATGCAGCGTGTCTAGATACTCAATACTCAAAAAATGCAGGAATTTTTTCTTCATGCCCCATTTACTTCTTTACCTCGGCACACCACATTTCGGAAATATGACCAACGTATTGTATTTGTAAACACCACAAAACTACTGGCCGCTTTATTTTACTTCTAAGATAAAGCTTCTAAGAATCATACAAACATAAAAATACTAATACAATTTATTTGTTCATCTCGTTATAGCTTTCCCTTTCTATCTATTTCTTCTGAAAATGATCAAACTAGGCTCTTTATTATACAAACATAAAAGTTTATTAGTCGTAAATACGCCTTTTCGGCTTCAAAGTAACATAAACAATAATTTCCGTCGATTCGTTCGTCTTCAAGGACCTGCACAGGGAAAGTGAACAGAAAGTCTGGCTCCCAGTCTTTTATCAAATGAATAAAAGACCGGGAGCCAGAGTCTAATTTCAAGAACAGGCGCAAACCTTATACTTCACAGTCGAAAAGCCTGTTAAATTTTGTTGCGTATTTTCATTCAAATTATGAACACTATGTGTCGGGGCTCATTGTAAGCATTTCCACCAGCTTATTCACAAAATAGCGGGTCATCGATAAGTGACGATAACTCTCGCACGGCGATTGAGATGAGGCCGAAAGAATTTATAAGGGTGTACAGAGAGATTGAGCGTGGTTTTTTTTTTTTTTTTTTTTTTTTTTTTTTTTTTTAATTACAAACACAATGCTTACAATACAATATGAAACACTACTTACACTAATTACAATGCTTATTTACATTACTCTACTTACAGTCACTAATAATTACACTACTTACAGTCACTAATAATTACACTACTTACAGTATCCAGCTCTATTAACAACACAATCTACTAATTATGCCATTACATACAAAAAGTACTATTTTCTTTTAACATTGCACAGTGACACATACCGGCGATGGCGACGCCCAGTTAATTCTCTAACAAAAATAAACTACAATAAACTAATAAAAAAAAGAATATGAGATCTAAGTTTATGCATTGGTCTTCCATTCTTTTCCTTAAAAAAAAGGGCAAACACAAAATTATATGAGAAATTCCCATCTAATTTGAAAATCGCGAAGCTTTCTGTTTCTTATAGCAATTATTTTTTCAACTTGTTTTTTAACTTCAACCTTGTGCAAAAACAATCTAAATATTGGAGAGGTGTTATTTTTTCTACATTCCCAAATAGTCAATTTCCCTAAAATTATCAAATAATTTAACAGATCATTCCTCTGAAGTAAGCCAACCATAATATCTTTTAAAGACAAAATTAAATATTCGCCACTAAGATCAAACCACCAGACTGTAAATACGTTCCAAAAAGCTTGCACAAAGGAGCAGTTAAAGAAGAGGTGGTACAGATCTTCCGTATAGGTTCCACAAAAAGAACACTTGTCCGAATCACTTAACCCTATTTTGAACAATTTATCGTTTGTAAACAAAATGAAATTCAATACTCTGTATTGAAACGACCAAACATACGTTTCGCTCGCAACAAGATAAGGAATAGAGAAAACTTCCTGCGCATTTGAAAGCTCAAAATCCGCTGTCAACTTTTTAAAGCCATTCGGGATTCTCGCTTTACTTGTTATCATCGTAGAATAAAACTGTTTACACTTTGCAGTATATGCATTAAAAGATTTAGACTTATAATCAAAATTCATAGGATCGAGATTACCCGCTGTGGGGATGGGGCAGGAGCTTTTTGATTTCATATTAATAATAGAAGATCTCAAGGCTGTCCAAGTCAGGAAATTAGTGTTAAGTCCTTTTTGCTTAAAGAATTCATAAGAACGCACATTGTCAACATCGAACTGTAAATCATTCAAATAAGTTATGCCCTTGTCAAAGTATGTTTTATAAAAAACAGGTTTATTATTAATTCGTATATCCTTATTATTCCAAATTACAATTTGAGAATAATTCACATCAGAAAAGGAGCATCTAAAATCCGCCCACCATCTTAGAAGCTGTAAGTAAAACTTACTAAGACTTAAGTCAAGATCATTTACATCATAGTTACATCTAAAAAGAAAACATCCTCCGTATTTTTTTAAGTTGTATTTGAGATAAGAAATCCAGGGCCCTTCCTTCTCATCTATGAGACGCGGAATCCAGGACAATCTTAATGCTTTAATATGTAGCTCAAGGTCTGTGAGATTCAGTCCACCATTCTCTAAAGTATTTATCACAGAAAGCCTTGTGACTTTATCAGGGCCTTTCCACAAAAATTTGTAGATCATTTTCTCCATCTGTTTAATAATTTCGGGTGGGGTTTCTATTATTGAGGAAACATATGATAATTTTGGGATTAGGAAAGATTTAATTATTGTTACTTTGCCAAATAGGGAGAGACCTCTGAGTTTCCATAAATTAATCATTTTTTGAACTTCATTTAATCTATCCTGGAAATTTTGTTTTATAACTTGTTCTTGATCACAGGAGAAGTGAATACCTAGGGTCTTAACACCTGTACACCACTCAAGGTCCAGAGGTGTTTCTAAAGAATTTTTGTTTTTTCCAACCCACATAGCTTTGGTTTTAGAAAGGTTCATTTTTAAGCCAGAACATTTTTCGAAGTCATTAAGGATTTGTATTACTTTTTCGACTGATGAAATATTTGCTAGAGTAGCTGTCATGTCGTCGGCGTACAACAGAGACCTAGTTTCATCTTCCCCGATTTTTATGCCTTCAATATTCTCATTTGTTCTTATAGATATCGCCATAATTTCAATGGCAATTAAAAATAAATAAGGCGACAGAGGGTCTCCCTGCCTAACACCCCTTTCTAGTTGAAAAGGAGAAGAGAAAAAACCATTATTAAGAACACAACCTGAGAGGTTATTGTAAAACGTTTGAATCCACTTCATGAAGGAGGGTCCGAAATTAAAACACTCTAATGCTTTATAAAGAAATTCATGTTCTATGGAGTCAAAAGCTTTTTCAAAATCAATAAACAGTAAAACACCTGGTAACTGTAGTGATTCAGTATGAGCGATAATGTCTAAGATTGAACGAGCTGTTTCCCCAATAAACCTACCCTTCATAAAACCGGATTGATTTGCATGGATTACAGAGGGAAGAACATTTTTTATTCTATTTGCGATGACCTTAGTTGCGATTTTTGAGTCGACATTAATCAACGAGATTGGTCTCCAATTTTCCAAAAACATCCTGTCCCTTCCTTTTTTGTCGATCAAGGTGATGATCGCCTGCTTTTGAGAATTTGACATTTGCCCTAGCTCAAAACAATGATTAAAAACTTCAGTCATTAATTCACCAACAGAATTCCAGAAAATTTTATAAAATTCAAAAGGAATTCCATCATTTCCAGGCGTCTTCCCCGTGTCAAAGGTATCAAGTGCTTTAACACATTCCTCTATGGTTATTTGACCCTCGCAGCTTAATCTTTCCTCTTGCGATAGTCGTGGAATATTCGAATTTCCAAGAAAGTGATGTAATGAGTCAGATTGGTCTACCTTCAATTTGCTACTATATAAGTTCTTGTAATACTCCGTAGCGGAATCCAATATTTTTTGATAGTTTTTAGTAATGACTCCACTTAAACAGAGCTTTCTTATGTGTTTCCTGGTGTAATTTCTCTTTTCTAAACTCAAAAAATATTTAGTACTCTTTTCTCCGTATTCATGCCACCTCGCCCTGGCACGCACAATTAATCCATTAGCCTTTTCCTCATAAAAATTTTCCAAGTCCGCTTTGCATTCATCAAGAATTTTTTCGACCTCCTCACAGGGGGCCTGCTGGAACTGTGCTTGAGCAATTTGCAATTTTCTTTGCAGCATTTCTTCTCTCTCCCTTTTGGTCTTAGCTACTTCTTTTGAGTAATTTATGCAAAAGAGTCTGACTTTATATTTAATCCAATCCCAAGCAACTCTCACATCTGAAAATTCCTCCCCCTCTTTTTTCCATTGGTCTAGCTTTTCTTTCATCTTTTGAACAAAATTTTCATCAGTCAATAAGGAAGTATTCATTTTCCAAAACCCCGGGCCTCGCTGACATTCTTCGATTTCCTGTAGATGTAAGAAAATTGCTGAGTGATCAGACCTTATTGCTGCAATGATGTTGACATCTTTAATCAAGTCCTGAAGTGAATTTGAGATGAGCCAATAGTCTAATCTACAAAAAATAAATGGAGATTTTTGGGACCATGTAAAGCTTTTTGCTTGGGGATTTTTTACACGCCATACATCATGCAAATTAAATGTTGTTTGTATTTCTTCAATGCGTTCAACAACTTTCTTCCTTAATACCAGTATCCCACCTTTTTTGTCCAGTAGCGGATTAATGGGACAATTGAAGTCACCACCTATTATTATTTTATCTTCATAAGCGAGACCTTCTTTCCTTAGAACGTCAATTAAATGATCATAGAATTGCACAGCTTGATTATCATTGTTTGGACCGTAAACATTCACTAAAAAATATTTTTCATCATTGATTTGAACTTCAATACTAATATATCTCCCATTGGGATCAATGACTTTTTTAATTATCTTGCAATCAAACCCCTTTCGAAAGAGTATTGCAACACCCCTTGAACCACTACTCCCATGAGCGAGCTCCAGAGGGGCACCCCATTCAGCTTTCCATTGTTTCTCATTGTTTCCAGTTGAATGCGTTTCTTGAAGAAAAATAATATTTGCATTTTGTTTTCTGCACCATGCAAAAATTGCGCGTCGTTTCTTAAAATTGCTCAAGCCTCTAACATTTAATGAAAGCATTCTAAAATCACTCATTTCTGCTATGATTTTTCTTATTTGGTACGGAAAAAACCTGGAAGACCATTTGCCTTATAACACACCTTTGAATAATTATTTGCATCGCTCTACACAAAGAAACGAAAACACTGACACAAAAATATAAACACATAGTAAATAATTTAGCTTGGAAAATAATATCAAATTTCAAATTTTCATCTTTCCTCCTGAAGGAGTGTAGCATCCTTTCTCTCCCCTTCAGCCGCACTCGCTCCAAACCGATAAATATTAACTTAATAACATGATTGACAGTAATTATGGCTTCCTATAAATGTATTTTATCATTTGTCAAAAAAAAAAAAAGATTAACAAAGAGCGGCCTTCGAATTCGTGAAATTAAATGAAGAGCTAGATAATTCATCTTAAAATATTGTAGACAGTTCTAGAGCAAAGATAGTATATTTGATAGTAAAGCAATACGCGATCAAGTCCAGTAGTCGGTTTAGCTGGTGTTGGCATTTTCAGCTTGCAGGTAGAAGGACTTAAGTTTTGACTCACCATTCAATTTAAAAATGATCCTGGCCGGTACGCTCCAAGGAATATAGGCGAATTGGACATCTTCTCGACTACGGATTTCATTCAGGTGCCTCTCTTTAAGCTTTTTGCGCTGCTCCCTCACAGATTTTGATACGTCGTCTGAAATGTATAGATTTGCTTCATGGAAAGGATTCTCTCTTAACTTAGAGGCCGCATTACGCAAGATGTATTCCTTGGCGGTATATTTTAATAAATATACGTGAACTGGCCTAGGTAGAGTTGCACCACTTGTAGGACTTTGCCTTTGTTTGATATTTGTGCGGTGGGCCCGCATTACTTCTATCTCCTCTAGGCCCATGTGTTCCGTCAAGATCGAAGTTACAAGCGCTAAGCAGGACGAGTCTTTTTCGGCACCTTCTGGAATGTTCCAAATAACAATATTATTTCTCTTAGAACGATTCTCCATTTCTTCTAATTTCTTCTCAAGTAGTTCCACTTGTACTAAATCAGCTTTCTTCTGCAAGGTTTGTTTCACTGCTTCCATTTCTTGGTTCATCCCTTCTAAACCTGCGGATAATTCGCTCGTTGTAGTTTCAAGCGTTGTCAGCTTCGTTAAGATAGTATCATGGCGACTTTGGCTCGAAGCTTCCAACTTATCGATTTTTTCTGCAAGACTTTTCACCAGGCGACTCAGCTCCGCAACGTTTTCCGCCGACATGGTAGACTGAACTTTAAGCTTCTTTCCTGAGCGCAGAATACTCATACTAAAAACTTTGAAGCCATTTTAGATACTTTTCGAGCAGAGCGCGGAACGGCACGTCTTACTACCTCGAAGCCATGCCCAATCTCCGATTGAGCGGTTTGTGGTTGAGCGTGGAAAACACAACCACAAACCACGCTCAACCACAAACCACGATTGAGCGTGGTTTGTGGTTGTGTTTTCCTGTTTTACTTTCTTCACAAAAGAAAAGTTATTAGACAGGACATTTCTTCTGTATCGCTGAGAGTAGATGAGAAATACTCAGGAAACGTTTTCAAAGGACATTGCTTTGTCAAAGCACACAGAACAAATATTAGTCTTGCTGCCTAAAGAAATTACACAAAAACTTGACAATACATCCGAAAGAATTTCATGACATTGTCGTTACTTAATGAAACTCACGGGCGGGGCGTAAAATTTCAGACACAAAAGATCTCTTGTATTGATTGAAGTGCGTACTAAAAATAAATCGGATTTTCACAACACTGTGCACTAGCACGTTCAGAACTTAAAGGCTTTGCAATCTTGGTAAACAAAACAAATCACACTGTTGTCGTGTCATTTATACTTGTTTATTATCTTTTAACGATTATTCCGATTTTTCATTTCATGGATTCACTAACCAATAAAATTGTAACCCCAACTGATTCATTCTTTCAGTTTCTAGGATATGGGTATCAATTCCCTCAAAGTATCACTAAGAAGTACTTTTACTAAATAATTCAATCTACATTATGATTCAAATCAATGAAGCAAGGTGATGCTAAATGCAAATACAAAGTCGTTGCAATGCTATGGTTGTATTCAGTTCGGAAACCAACGAAAATGAAATCAATTACTTGATCGTAATCACTGAGAAATAACCATAACATCCAGCCAAGAGGAAAAAGTCTTGCAATTTTTGAATTCCTATTTATCCTATTAACAATGGAATGTCGACGTCCTTTGCGGCTGACGCAATTTTAAATTCACATTGAATTGCTGAGAACTATGTACAGTAAAACAGTAGTTAATTTGAAAACCAGAGTTAATATACGGTTAAAATTTCACTCCTGGCAAATTTTCATCATATAAATTCTCAGCATAAGTTCAGACAGGCCATGAGCAATAAATTGCCATAACAGAAACACGATTGTAGTCGAAATTTATGTTAATGTTAGAGCCACTGAAGCTTAACGTGCGTGATTTGGGCAAATTAAAAGAGGGATCGGTTGGAATCTAGAATGATAAGGAAATAGGAAAAAGCTAGAAAATTAGAGGGACTCCATATTGTACCCGATAGACACACAGAGACATATTCACTAGCCCCGGTTTTCCCGGTCTTCCGTCTACACCATCCTTTCCTGAAGGGCCAATAAGCCCAGGGTTTCTAGTGTGTTCGATGTCTCGCCTCTAAAGCTGTGAAATGATTCCTTTTTTTTTCTGATAGCTTGGTTTAATTCGCTCAAGTTTGACTTCATTTCCTTGATCACTCTCCATAATTCCTGTTCTGATCCCACCGATTGAGCAGCAGAGCTTTGGCTGGGTACGATTTCTTCTTGCATTCGTCGCAGCCTGGGACAAAAATGATCCCCAACATAAGCATCACAACAACGACTGCAGCCCCTAAACCAAATAAGAAACCGAAAAACCCCATGACTTTGAACAGTTTGTTGCACGTGTCTCTGTGGTAGCCATACGCAGAGTATAAAACATTTTCTGAGGTTGAAAAAATGAGTTCATTAAGCTTATTTGTCTTCAATGTTTCAGTTGCGCGCGACCTTTGAGAACCTGATGACGAAGCAACATTTTGCGAAAATTACACAGAGAAGGGGTGGCTGAATACATGTAAAGCGAAACAATCGAGTAAGACATGTACACAATCTTATCAAATTCAATTTTTTTAAGGCTTATCCAACAGATACAGAAAAAGGTTACTTAAACAGCTTACCCTGAATACTTATCCCTGGCGTTCATCATTTTCTGTTGGATAATTTTTATTTGGCGGAACGCAATAATTTTGGTTTTCCTCCATGTGTCTTCTTCTTCCCCCGTTTCTGTTCAACTCCAATCTCCTCACTTGTTCACGCTGTTCATTAATTCTTGCCGGTTGCCTCTGTTGTACAGCTCTGTCACTTTCCATCAGGATGTAGAGGATCATTAACATTAGAAAGTCAACGAATCGAATGAAAAAGTCTTGAATAGTGAGCATGATGCGAAGAATGCTTCGAGAAAGAGCCAGCAGAAGAGCAATGAGTAAGCCTCACTACTGATCCAGAAGCTTGCCACGCGACGCAAAAGCCAAACTGAAGGGATCAACCCACCCTCGGTATTAGCTGTCACCACAATGTGCTCACCAGGCCAGAAACGACACCTCAGGTAGTTAACCAAAATGGACCAATTATCTGCGTTTGGATCCACGGGCAATATCAGTTATCAGTTCAATTCAGTAAGGCTTATTCACGTGCCAGTGCTCATGAAAATTTCTAAAAACGGATTCTAAAATGGACCAATGATCTGCGTTTGGACCCACGACATTAGACGAGATCACTTGACCCCAATCAGGCTTTTTCACGTACCAGAGCATATCTCTCAGTATATAGTGAATAATCCAAGCTTGTCAATGTACGCTGACGATCATCAGCTTTATGTAAAGGGATATTTAAATTCATATATATATTTTAAGTCATCACCAGACTTGAAGTTACTAGGAGTAACATTAGATGATGAACTTAGTTTTAGTGCTCACATAAGTGATGTATGCAAAAAGGCAAGTAAGAAAGTTGGTGTTTTAGTACGTCTTAGAAATATGATTCCCAGAGAAGCCAAGTTACAATTATATAAATCGGCAATTTTACCTAATAAAAACTTATGATCAAATTTCTGTCATGAGTGAAGGAAAATGTATTATGTCCATGCTTCTTTCCTTTCTCACATTTTTTTTTTTTTTTTATGAAAAGAAAAATATGTTTGAAATAACAGTAATACAGCCTCATTACTAACACGGATTGCCCCCAAAATAACAAGCATTCTAATTCAATAGCCATTTCTCTCTGCAGCTTTTAATACAAAATATGATAATATTGTTAATGTTCCCAAAGCTCAAATGAAGGCCTGCTGACTTGACAAGCTGTCCATGAATGGTTTAACCAGCTCGGTTGTGGCAAAGTTGAAAATGAGTCCAAAAGTAATTGATATTGGTAAGGCAGGTAGAGCTTTTTTGTAGATTGCCAGGAGGAGGAGTGTTAAGCACAGACCCTGCAAGGAACAAACAACAAAGCCTATTAATTTTCTGAAGAAACTGTGGCGCTACAGCAGTGAAGGGTATTACAAGATAATTTGGTTATAGAAATTGCCCATTCTGAAGAGTTTCTAAAACTTAGTTTTGTGCATTAGCCTTTCATCAATTGCTCTAACAAAGGGCTAATAATGATCGTACACCGCCTCTAGTCTTGAATTAAGTGCAGTAGTTAATTATGTTTTATCAGAGTAAGTACGTAACTCAAAATACAGAAGATATCTTGCTTATCTAACAATAAGTATATTATATGGAATTGCTTCGTTTTTTTTCGTAAAACATAATTTTAAGGAAAAATTAGCATAATTCTCAAAAACAAGCATAACTCAGGGTAAAAAATAAAGCATTGCTAGTAGCATGATAAGCTATCTTCGCATGAACAATCTTTCATTTAAACAAGCTTAAGGCGACACTACAAACGACACATATCTTGAAAATTACTCTGCCTACAGGTGTCGAACTAGCCTGACCAGGAAGATCATGCTATCAGATACACTGCGAGAAAATAAAGAACTCCAAGCCTCATTCTTCAGGATACAGATTGCAAGTGTATAGACTACGGGCAGTTCCTCGTTTTCGGCGAAGTATCACGCTAGATTTGGACAGATGGTTATTTTGTGCTGTAAAAGAACCTGTATATATTTGTTCTTGATTCGTGCATTATATGTACTCTACTCTGTGCAGTTGGATAAAAATAAAAATTATAGATATGACATTGAAGCTTCATCAGGCTGATAACAATTTTAGACAATGAAGATTTAGATATATGAAAATTCACATATTTGCACTGCGGTGGAAAGATGAAATTAGAAGATCCTCGCAGCTAAGAACACTACTGAAACTAGTAGTTGTAAGTAGGACCTGAAAAAATTTCAGGCCCGTACGGGATTTGAACCCATGACCTCTGCGATACCGGTGCAGCGCTCTACCAATTGAGCTAACAAGCCAACTGGGAGCTGGTCAATGAATTGGGTACAAATAAACATCCGAGTGAATGAAGATTTAGATATATGAAAATTCACATATTTGCACTGTGTTCTTAGCTGCGAGGATCTTCTAATTTCATCTTTCCACCGCAGTGCAAATATGTGAATTTTCATATATCTAAATCTTCATTCACTCGGATGTTTATTTGTACCCAATTCATTGACCAGCTCCCAGTTGGCTTGTTAGCTCAATTGGTAGAGCGCTGCACCGGTATCGCAGAGGTCATGGGTTCAAATCCCGTACGGGCCTGAAATTTTTTCAGGTCCTACTTACAACTACTAGTTTCAGTAGTGTTCTTAGCTGCGAGGATCTTCTAATTTCATCAATTTTAGACAAACTGAGACAGAAAATACTATCAGCCCCTTTCTTTTATTTTTAGGATAAAGCTTCTTAGAGCCATACAAACATAACAATACTGATACACTACCCCTGTCTATCTATTTCTTCTGATAATGATCCAACTATCCTCTTCATTAAACAACCAAAAAAACTCTGTTGTCGTAAACATGCCTTTCCGGCCTAAAAGTACTATAAACAATTAGTTCCCTCAATTCGTTCGTCTTCGTGGACCGGCACAGGAAAAAATGAACAGAAAGTCGAGGAATTTGCTGTAAACGTTTAACGAGAGAAGTGTTTGGAGAAGCTTTCCTCGAAAGCAGACGGAGTAATAGGAATTAATTATACATTTCACTGAAAACTTGAATTTTCAAGGAAACTGAATAGTGGCTGAACATAAAGCGAACAAATCTTTAAGAAATTTATAGGATCTTTACATAAAATAAAGTTGCTAAACACTTATCTAACTGCGTATAAGAACAGATTTAGAGAAACATTTGACTGCACAATTCAATTTAATTCAATATCACTCTTAACTTGACAATTACAGTGAAGCAAATGTCGAAACGTCGTCAACAATATTTTCAACAGTTAGTAGTTTTTCAGCCGGAAATTGTTGATGTATTTCAATAACTTATCTTACTGATGCAGAAGAAGGTCTTTAACAGTATACCCTGTTTTTTCAGTCCTGGCGTTCATCACTTTCTGTGGGACGATTTCTGTTTGGCGGAAAGCTATGATTTTCATTCTCCCTTCTTCGTCTTGTCTCCACATTTGTAATTTTCAGTGTTTTTAGCAGCCATAATCCGAGTAAATTCCGACAAACAGCCATGCTAGATTGAGCATGTTGGAGACTTTGCCTGACTGAGTGGCGCGAAAGGGGAGTGACGCGTCAGCAGCTGATCGACAATGTCAATCACGTGTGTTGTTGCGGTTTTCCTCTTAAAATCTTTGTAAAACACGCACTAGGGCTTAAATGCTTTGCAGTTGTTCATAATGCGAATTATCAACTTAAGATGTTGTGGCGCTCTTTTATATTACGAAGCCAAGAAAAAAGTTAGAAGTAGACTCAACACACGTCATAAAAGCTGAAAAGGCTTTATTGACTTATTTCTTAGCGATTTATAGCTAATATTTCCAAATTTCGAGACCATTAAGCGATGTTAGCTTCACAATAAACTGTTGTGCATGGAGAAAAGTTAATCGGTAGACCATTTTTAATACATATTTCAAGGTTGCTCAAACAAAAACTTACGCTTCCCTTGTATCAACATTACCCAAATCCATTTCTGATAAAACAGCGACGAAAAAGCGATAATCTCTCTCCAAATGGTTTTTTTGGACGTCGAAAAAACCTTTCGCCACACATTTCATTATATAGAGTGAGTTGAAATATTTGTCCCGCGGTGATCCCGCAAATCTTTGCGCAAACACAAGGATCCTATTACAGGCAACTCATTCATTTTGGATTGTCCTGGGGGAAGAGAGTCATTGCAATGCTGAGTTTTTCATTGTCTAGAGTTTTGACCAATTTCTTCTCGACTTGTTCGTCTCCAAAGGCCTGCACAGGAGAAAAGAGCTGAAAGTCAAAAGAATTGCGACAAAAACTTAGGAAAGAATCGTAGCTCAGAAGCTATCTTCCAAAGGAAGGGTTAAACTCGATAACTAACTAAGCTCAATTCGTATTCAAAGCGACCTACAATCGTCTACAATACCTATTGAGACGAGTTGCTCACAGGAAAATGACAGTTTCACTTTTCCAAATATAAGTACGTGTCGTGTAAATAAGAAAATCAACAAATAGACTGAAAAAGTCTTGAATAGTTAGCATGATGTGGAGAATGCTTCAAGAACGAGCCAATGGAAGTGCAACAAGTAAGCCGTACAACTGAAGTTATCCGCGTCATATGAAGAAAAAACCTAATAAAACAAGACTAAGGAACAATATTAAGCTGTCAAAAGTCATCACAATGTGCACACCAGGGCGGAAACGACATCAAAATGGACCAATGATCTACGGTCATTCTCGCGCACTTCAGTTGGCCTCGTGTAGTTTTTTGCAGGCGCCAGTACAATGTGCTCACCAAGTCAGAAACGACACAAAAATGGACCAATGATCTACGTTTGTTCCCGCGCACTTCAGTGGATCTCATGCAGTTTTTTGGAAGCGCCAGGACAACGTGATCACCGAGCCAGAAACGATACCAAAATGGACCAATGATCTGCGTTTGGTCTCACGCACTTCATGTGCCAGTGCATAGCTCTCATTTAGAATTCATAGCTGAAACAAACGTCTGTGCATACACAAAAATTATTTGCATATGAAAATTTTTAAAGCGGTTTTGCGCGATCTTTAAGACAGTGAAGCCAGAAGAAGTAAGTTTTGTATTTTCTACTAAATCGACTCAATCCTTAAGACCTATACTTAGCTGTTATCTTTGTTTTCCCCAGCTTTTCTCCACTTTTATTTTCTTCCCCTTCTAGGAAAGTGTTTTAGCAGCCATAATCCGAGTAAATTCCGACAAATAGCCATGTTAGATTGAGCATGATGAAGGCTTTGCCTGACCGAGTGGCGCGAATGGCGAGTGACGTGTCAGCAGCCGATCGACAATATCAGTCACTTGTGTTGTTACGGTTTCCCTCTTGAAATCTTTGTAACACACACACAAGGTACCAGTCTTTCTCTCACGGTAGCCGTTTACAGGGTCCTCGTTACAGATTAATATCGAAAGTTAGGTTGGTTGGGTTTAAATGCTTTGCAGTTGTTCATAATGCGAATTGTTGTAGTGCTCTTTTATTTTACCAAGCCAAGAAAAAAGCTAGAAGTAGACTATGTCATAAAAGCTGAAATGACGGTGGCAAAGATCTTATAACTCAAGAGAAACACTGGTGTGGTTTTCATGCCTTATTAACTATGCGGTTTCTGGTGTATTTATACTCAGTTAAGTACCGGTAATCTAACACTACATTTCGACGATAACAATTTCAGAGAAACTAAGAGATTTAAAATTACAAGGTTATTTCTTTTCTAAGATTTCAAGTGAAGGTAGAAAAAGAAGTTATCTGAACCTTACAAAACATCATTCGAAAGTTTTGTAATTTGTCCATCTTGTGAAGCTATCCATGTCCATGCATCATGTTACTAAAGGTTTTCTAATATTAGGCATTCTGTACACCTCTACACGTCTTCTAGTTTGCGAATATCACAACAGTTTTGACCAATTTTTTCTCGACTTGTTCGTCTTCGAAGACTTACACAGGAGAAAAGAAGAATTGAACAAAAAAGAATTGCGACTAAAACTTCGGAAAGAATCGTAGCTCTGAAGCTATCTTCTAAAGGAAGGGGTAAATTTGATATCTAACTAAGCTCAATTTGTTTTCAAAGCGACCTACAATCGCGTACAATACTTACTGAGACAAGTTGCTCAAAGGAAAAAGATAGCTTCACTCTTTCAAATGTTGGTAAAAAATTTATAAAAAAAAAGAAAAACTTTCCTTCCCCCCCCCCCCCCCGCAGCCTTTGTCATTGTGAAGTCATCTTTTTCACCGAGGAAAAATAATAACATTAAATTGGCCATTAAAAGAGAATGAGGGAGCTGGAAGAGTATGATACATTTTCCGAGGTTAAAAGTATGAATTCATTTAACTTATTTGTCTTAAATATTTTAATTGCGGGCGACTTTTGAGAACCTGATAACAAAAGCAACATTTCGCCAGAATTACACTTGGGGTGGCTGAATACATGTAAAGCGAAACATTCGAGTAAGACATGTACACGATCTTATTAAATTCAATATTTGAAGGTTTATCCAACAGATGAAGAAAAAGTCACCCAAACAGCTTACCCCGTTATCCCAGGCCTTCATCATTTTCTGTTGGGTAATTTATGTTTGGCGGAACGCAATGGTTTTGGTTTTCCTCCCCGTTTCCAGTGTTCGCCTCCGACTGATCTCCTCACTTGTTCAAGCTGCTCATTATTTCCCACCGGTTGCCTCTGCTGCACGTCTGTAATAGTGAGCATGATGTAGAGAATGCTTCAAAAACGAGTCAGCGGAAGTGCAACAAGAAAGCCGTACAACTGAAGTCAACTAAATAACCTATATCATTAGCTGTCAATGACGCACAACTTCAGTTGACCACAACCGCACCTTTTCAAGCGCCAGCGCCATGTGCCCACCAGGCCAGAAACAAACGTCTGTGTATACCCAGAAATTGTTTGCTTATGATCAGTGGAAATTCTAAACTGATTTTCGAGATTTTCGAGATTTTCGAGACAGTGTTTTTGTCTTATAAACAGCATTCTACATTATCTGCGTTTGGACCCACGACATCATTATTTGCACTCTACTTCGTGCAGTTGGATAAAAAAACTGAGACACAATACTACCAGCCCCTTTCGTTTATTTCTAAGATAAAGCTTCTCAGAACCATACAAACATAAAAATACTAATACAATTTATTTGTTCATCTCGTTTAGCTTTCGCTCTTTAACTGTTTCCTCTGAAAATGATCAAACTAGGCTCTTTACTATACGAACTAAGAAGTTCAGTCGTCGTAAATACGCCTTTTCGACTTCAAAGTACCATAAACGATAAGTTTCCTCGATTCGTTCTTCTTCAAAGACTTGTACAGGGAAAGTGAACAGAACGTCGAGGAATTTGCTGTAAAAATTTAACGAGACAGGTGTTTGGAGAAGCTTTCCTAAAAAGCGGATGGAGTAAAAGTAATTAATTCGATCCCACTGTAGACATTGTACTGAAAACTCGAATTTTCAAGGCGTTTGAATAGTGGCTAAACATTAAGCGATCACACACGTGATTGATTATAAGTGCAGCGTGCAAAGATACACAAAAATGCTGAATGATCAAGACATGTAGTAATTGTTTCTTCACGCTTCACTTCTTTACCTCGGCACACCACATTCCGGAAATTATAAATGCAGCGTGTCGAGATACTCAATACTCAAAAAATGCAGGAATTTTTTCTTCATGCCCCATTTATTTCTTTACCTCGGCACACCACATTTCGGAAATATGACCAACGTATTGTATTTGTAAACACCACAAAACTACTGGCCGCTTTATTTTACTTCTAAGATAAAACTTCTAAGAACCACACAAGCATAAAAATACTATGAGACCTATTACACTTCGTACTTTGTTCACCATTGAATTGTTTTGCTACATATCTATTTACATTTTCAATTATACAGCAAAAAAATAGCCCCAGTCATCGCAGGTGTGAATTTAGACATCATCTCTCTTCTCAAAACATGTTATCCGACTTCAAATACTTCTCTCCGAGGACCTGCACAAGAAAAATGAAAATGAACAGGAAAGCGAACGAAAGAAGTACCAAGAAAAGCTTTCCTCCATAGCGGAAAGAGAAAAGTAACTAGCTCAACTGACAAAAGCGATCTAAAAACCTTGATAAATTACCAACGTTTCGTCAAGACTTCGCAGATAAGGGGTGGTGGGAAACAAAGTGAACATATTGGGTAGAAAGTATTTAGATCTTTATATAAAATTCAGTTCTGGAACCCTTATCTAACTGATTTAGAAAAAGGTGCTTAAATAGCTTACCCTGGTTACTTAGCCCTGGCGTTCATCATTTTCCGTGGGATGCCGATTTCTGTTTGTTGGGTTGTTGTAGTTTACGTTCTCCCCTCTTCTTCTCTCTCCGTCTCTATTCAATTCCGGTCTTCTCACTGCACGCTGCTCGTGAACTTCTGCCATAACCTTCCGCTGCATAGCTCTGCCAATATCCAGCAATAGATACAGGATCATCGACAGAAGAATTACAACGAATAGAAGGAAAAAGCCTTGAATTGTAAGTATGGTGTGAAGCATGATGCGCGTCAAGCCGTATAAAGTTTTCCACTCGATCTAAGCAGACAATACTTTGTAGCAGTAGTCCGTGGCTTTGTGCTCACCTCAGCTAGAAAATTAAGTGGCAAATGAAAGTCCAAATCTAGTTCTTTATGAGAAAGAGCAACCCACGTCTCGACAATAAATTGTAGCCTCAGGCCTTTTAGAGAAGTTGAAGTATGATGCATGTAGTCGAGGCCGGTTTCGAAAATTCACGCTGAGAGAAAGAGAGAAAAATTTTGTTTCAGGAAGATTTTGGTCACGTGCTGGGCAACGCGTCCCGTTTTAGCAGTACACACGCAAATTTATTATCGACAGCCTTGAAAAAGAAATGAACCTCGGCGACCTACAAATTCACGTTAAAATTATTCAATTTTTCAGCTTTTAACGTGAATTTGTAGGTCGCCATGGTTCATTTCTTTTTCTCGGCTGTCAATAATAAATTTGCCTGCGTACTGCTTAAACGGGACGCGTTGCCTAGCACGTGACTAAAAGCTTCCTGACTCAAAATTTGAACCCTGACTTTTGGTACAGGGCTGTGGAAGACACGTAGATAACTATGAACATCTTGTTCAACTGATCAGACAGGAGGTGACCAGAAACGAAGAGGGGAGAAGATAAAGGAGAAGAAAGAGCGAAAATCACACTGTTTTCACCCCCCAAAAATCACATTGTTTCACCCAACACAAATTATCCCATTATCCCAAATTATCCCATACATTTTCTAGACTGCCCGGTAAGCCGTGACGACAATACGGACAACAGTTTACAGGAAACCGACACATACCGACAGATTACTGGACGAGTCATCCTACAACCCGACATCACACAAAGCTACTACTATCAGGACTCTTACCCGACGGGCGCAACTAGTATGCACTACGACAGACAGCTTATCCGACGAGAATAAGTACCTTAACCGTGTTTTTTCAAAGAACAACTACAACGAAGACTTTATCCAACGTAACGCTCACCGACCTACTACTACTACCGAAGCTAACGACAACGCAACTCCTACGACCACAGCAACTATACCTTACATAGAGGGCATATCTGAGACCATCCCGCGCATCCTACAACCATTCAATATCCGCGTCGCTCACAAACCTATTACCACAATACGTCAGTTACTGACTAACGTCACAGACAAAGACAAACCGAGGAACAGACAGGGAGCAGTATATAAGATCGATTGCTCCGACTGCCACGCCTCCTACATCGGTGAGACTGGCAGAAACCTCACAACTAGACTGACTGAACACAAACGAGCGACGAGAAAAGGCGATGTCAACAATCACATTGCTGAACATCACCGACTTACGAACCACACTATTGACTGCTGGGGAAATGTTTTTTGTAAAATTCCTATGGAGCTTGTTCTTTCTCAGTAGCAGCTTTGTAGCCTTGATGTGCTATTTTCAAAAATGAACTTGTTTAGGATTATTTGTACGTTTGATAACAGTACTTTGCGGAGAAGATGGGCGAACTTAACAAAGAACAGATAAGTTCGAAATATAATTGTTTACAACTGTTGTCATGCAGAAAAGCGTTGCATGAATCCAGGGATTTAATTGATATGGGCTTAGAGTTAATAAAGCTCTTAAATTTTACAGACTGATTAGAATTTTTCTTTACTAAGTTAGTTGTAACAAAACGTACAATCTTAATATATCGTTTGTGTTCACTTCCTTCAACTGTTTGCTTTTGAACAATCAAATTTGAGATATCGTAGACAATGTTTACCGATCCAAAATTCTTCATTTATTAAATCACCATTTCAAATTGCAGAGTACTCTTTCCAAAGTTTAGTCTAAAAGCTGTCCCTCCCTTTCGGCTCAGCCCTGCTAGCAGAGGCAGTATGTTTTTTTTCGAAGGGAACATTACCAAAGTCATAACTCGTTTGATTTCAAAGATTAATTATTTACAATAAAGGAGGTAAGTTTCTAAAAGAAACTTTGGTGCGGCGTCGGTGGGAGAGTTTTGTATTATTTAGACTGCGTCTGCCCCAGTTCCCACTTTCACAAGCAACAAAATGGCGTCGAAAAGAAACATGACGCTATCTAACATCGTACATTTTGACAAGTCAAGTTCAAGTTTATTAAGTTTGCAGGAAAATCTTTGTACAATAATCACCTCCGGCAAATAGCGAGCTAATCTAGGCAGGCGGTGTTAAGGACATACAACACGAATTACAAAAACACGAATTATGCGAATTACACGATTTTGCATACATTATTTGACAAAAGAGGGAAAAGGTGATAAAAAGTAAATTAATATATTATGTTTGAATTATAATTAAGATGCCTTTTTATTTCAGAAATAAGAGTGCTAGTGCCAGCATAACTATCCAGACTTCCTAGAGTTGCAAATAGTAATGCTTGAATTTTCTTTTTGAATATGTGCTTCGGCAGACTTCGATAGCTTTCGGGAATACTGTTCCAGATTTTTGCCCCAACGATAGAAAAAGAGTTTTTATGATGATTAAGCCTAGAATAGTTAATATAGTAGTTACCAGAAGATGCTGATCGGGTATTATACTGATGTATGTCTTGTGTAGAAATAAAAAGATTGCAGATATTTTTAGGTGCAGAGTTAGTGGTTATATCAAGCATTAAGATTGAATTGAAGATTTAAATAGTTCACAGTTGATGATAGTTTCGAGAGATTTTAGGTTTTTATCAGCATATAAAAGGTTAGTGTCATCAGCAAAGAGATAAAAGGTTAGTTTGTCAGAGGCCATGTAAATGTCATTTACATAAATAAGTAAATTGACACATTTAGTCACTGCCTCTAGTCTTGAATTAAGTGCAGTTAATTATGTTTTGACAGAGTAAGTACGTAATTCAAAATAGAGAAGATATCGTGCTTTTTTAGCAATAAATATATAATTTGGACTTGCTTTGTTTTTGTTTTGGTTTTTCTTTTCCGTAAAAAAAACTTTAAAAACCATTTCCAAATGGAAGGATTTGCAATTTCGCTTGCAGAATGGAAGTGTGATAACTTCATGAGCGGGATAACTTGACTCCATTTCCAAATGGAAAGATTTGCAATCCTTTGTCGTTTGTTGCTCTAACTTAATGAGCGGGATCCAGTCTAGCGAGTTTGAAATATTCAGTAGGTGCGTGGAGGTAGGAAAGTTCAATATGCTTTGGATAGGTAGATTTTCTTGTCAGGAAAAACACGGTATGCTCAACACAAGCCATCTTTTGTGTCCTACAAATAATTATTTCCAAAGAGTAGTCTGAGAGCTGTCCCTCTCCTTCGGCTCAGCCCTGCTAGCAGAGGCAGTATGTTTTTAGTTTCTTTTTTTCCTTCCCCTTCCCCGGCCTTGTCATTGTGAATTCATCTTTTTCACCGAGGAAAAATAATAACACATTAAATTGGCCACTAAAAGAGAGTGAAGGGGTTGGAAGAGTATGATACATGTTCCGAGGTTGAAAATATGAGTTTATTCAGCTCATTTGTTTTACATTCCGTACACTATTTCTAGTTTCAAAATATCAGAACAGTTTTGACCAATTTCTTCTCGACTTGTTCGTCTCCAAAGGCCTGCACAGGAGAAAAGAGCTGAAAGTCAAAAGAATTACGACAAAAACTTAGGAAAGAATCGTAGCTCAGAAGCTATCTTCCAAAGGAAGGGGTAAATTTGATAACTAACTAAGCTCAATTCGTTTTTAAAGCGACCCGCAATCACGTACAACATCTACGAGTTGTTTACAGGCAAAAGATAACTTCACTTTTCTGAATATAAATACGTGTTCGTGTCTTAGAAAAAAAAAAGAAAAATTTTCCTTCCCGACCTTTGTTATTGCGAATTCATCTTTTTCACCAAGGAAAAAATAATAACACTTTAAATTGGCCATTAAAAGAGAGTGAGGGAGCTGAAAAATATGAGTTCTTTCAGCTTATTTGTTTTAAATGTTTTAGTTGCGTGCGACTGTTGAGAACCTGATAATAAAGCAACATTTTGCCATAATAACACTTGGGATGGCTGAATACGCGTAGAGCGAAACATTCGAGTAAGAAATGTACACGATCTTCTTAAGGCTTATCCAAAAGATACAGAAAAAGTCACTTACACAGCTTACCCTGTTATTCCAGCCACTCATCATTTTCTGTTGGATAATTTGTGTTTGGCGGAATGGAATAGTTTTGGTTTTCTTCTATGTGTCTTCTCTCCCCGTTTCTGTTCACCTCCGCTCCCCTCACTTGTTCACGCTGCTCATTGTTTCCTACCGGTTGCCTCTGCTGCACAGCTCTTTCACTTTCCATCAGGATATAAAGGATCATTAGCGTAAGAAAGTCAACGAATAGACTGAAAAAGTCTGGAATAGTGAGCATGATGTGGAGAGTGCTTCAGAAACGAGCCAGCAGAAGAGCAACAAGTAAGCCGTATTACTAAAGTTTTCCACGCGATATTAAAGCCAAACTGAAGAGTATTGACCTATATTTAGCTCGCCAGGCCAGAAACGACACCAAAATGGACCAATAATCTGCGTTTGGACCCGCAGGCATCAGTTGTCAATTAAGTTATTTAACGTGCCATTGCATATCTCTCAGTTAGAATTTATAATTGAAACAAAAGTATGTGCATACACAGAAATTGTTTGCTTATGAACATTTTTGAAACGGATTTTCGAGATTTTTTGTAATTTTCGTCTTATAAACAACATTCTGCATAAAATATGGCGGCATATTTTCACTGTTAGAAACGGCGCCAAAATGAACTAATGATCTGCGTTTGGACCCACAACATGAAACGATCCACTTGACCTCAATCAGGCTTTTTCACGTGCCAATGCATATCTCTCAGTTAGAATTTATTTTTGAAGCAAACTTCTGTGTACACACAGAAATTGTTTGCCTATCAAAATTTTTAAAACGAATTTTCGAGATTTTCTGGACAGTGTTTTCGTCTTATAAACAGCATTGTGCATTATATATAACCGCATGTTTTCGCCGCCAAAATGGACCAATGATCTGCGTTTGGACCCACAAGATCATTGTTTGCACTCTACTTCGTGCAGCTGGATAATAAAAAAAAATATATAGACATGACTTTGAAGCTTCATCAGGCTGATAACAATGCTAGACAAATTGAGGCACAATAATACCAGCCCTCTTCTTTTATTTCTTAGATAAAGCTTCTCAGAATCATACAAACATAAAAATACTAATACAATTCATTTGTTCATCTCGTTATAACTTTCCCTCTCTATCTATTTCTTCTAAAAATGATCAAACTAGGCTCTTTATTATACAAACAAAAAAGTTTATTAGTCGTAAATACGCCTTTTCGGCTTCAAAGTACCATAAACAATAATTTCCTTCGATTCGCTCGTCTTCAAGGACCTGCACAGGGAAAGTGAACAGAAAGTCTGGCTCCCAGTCTTTTATCAAATGAATAAAAGACCGGGAGCCAGAGTCTAATTTCAAGAACAGGCGCAAACCTTATACTTCACAGTCGAAAAGCCTGTTAAATTTTGTTGCGTATTTTCATTTAAATTATGAACACTATGTGTCGGGCTCATTGTAAGCATTTCTACCAGCTTATTCACAAAATAGCGAGTCATCGATAAGTGACGATAACTCTCGCACGGCGATTGAGATGAGGCCGAAAGAATCTATAAGGGTGTACAGAGAGATTGAGCGTGGTTTGTGGTTGTGTTTTCCTGTTTTACTTTCTTCACAAAAGAAAAGTTATTAGACAGGACATTTCTTCTGTATCGCTGAGAGTAGATGAGAAATACTCAGGAAACGTTTTCAAAGGACATTGCTTTGTCAAAGCACACAGAACAAATATTAGTCTTGCTGCCTGAAGAAATTACATAAAAACTTCATGACATTGTCGTTACTTATTGAGACTCACGGGCGAGGCGTAAAATTTCAGACACAAAAGATCTCTTGTATTGATTGAAGTGCGTTCAGTCGAACCTCGATTATCCGGACTATTCGATTATCCGGACTTTCTTCTCTGGTCCCAATTTTTCCATGAAAATTAATTAGTTGTGATCTTATAAAACTCAAAGTCGCAAAAAGCCCAATAATCCTTTCAAAAGACTGTTGAAACAGCGTATTATCCTATGCGCTTTTGAAAATCCGAAAGTGCGACGAGTCAAAGAAGTATTCTGATGCGTTCAGCTGATATATGGTTGGCGCAATTGTTTTGTTGCCAAGGGAATTTCATGCTTGATTAGTTCCTTCTGCGTGGGTTATGTAAACACACGAGCGATCGATCGTAAACTCAAATCAAAAACATGCCTACGAAGCGAAAGCTTGCCGTTCTATTGATTAAAGATAAGCAGATAATTATTTCACATTTCTATCTCATTAATATTCATATTTTCGATTATCCGGACTATTTACCGAGGTCCCGATGAGTCCGGATAATCGAGGTTCGACTGTACTAAAAAGAAATCGGATTTCACAACACTGTGCACTAGCACGTTCGGAACTTATAGGCTTTGCAATCTTGGTAAAAAAAAAAATCACACTGTTGTCATGTCATTTACACTTGTTTATTATCTTTTAACGATTATTCCGATTTTTCATTTCATGGATTCACTAACCAATAAAATTGTAACCCCAACTGATTTATTCTTTCAGTTTCTAGGATATGGGTATAAATTCCCTCAAAGTATCACTAAGAAGTACTTTTACTAAATAATTCAATCTGCATTATGATTCAAATCAATGAAGCAAGGTGATGCTAAATGCAAATACAAAGTCGTTGCAATGCTATGGTTGTATTCAGTTCGGAAACCAACGAAAATGAAATCAATTACTTGATCGTTATCACTGAGAAATAACCATAACATCCAGCCAAGAGGAAAAAGTCTTGCAAATTTTGAATTCCTCTTAAAAAATTTCCTCCAGTTGCGCATGCTTTTAACAATGGAATGTAGAAATCCTTAGCGGCTGACGCAATTTTAAATTCACATTGAATTGCTGAGAACTATGTACAGTAAAACAGTAGTTAATTTGAAAACCAGAGTTAAGATACAGTTAAAATTTCACCCCTGGCAAATTTTCATCATATAAATTCTCAGCATGAGTTCAGACAGGCCATGAGCAATAAATTGCCATCACAGAAACACGATTCCAGTGGAAATTTATGTTAATGTTAGAGCCACTGAAGCTTTACGTGCGTCATTTAGGCAAATTAAAAGAGGGATGCGTTGGAATCTAGAATGATAAGGAAATAGGAAAAAGCTAGAAAATTAGAGGGACTCCATATTGTGCCCGATAGACACACAGAGACATATCCACTAGCCCCGGTTTTCCCGGTCTTCCGTCTACACCATCCTTTCCTGAAGGGCCAATAAGCCCAGGGTTTCTAGGCGGGCCCCTCGGTCCGACCAAGCTGCTGAAATTAAGTTTATAGTTTTTCGCGAAGGAAAATGCTTCAGCCGCTCTTCCTTGATCACTCTCCATAATTCCTGTTCTGACCCCACTGATTGAGCAGCAGAGCTTTGGCTGGGTACGATTTCTTTCTTGCATTCGTCGCAGCCTGGGACAAACATGATCCCCAACATGAGCATCACAACAACGACTGCAGCCCCTTAACCAAATAAGAAACCGAAAAACCCCATGACTTTGAACAGTTTGTTGCACGTGTCTCTGTGGTAGCCATACGCAGAGTATAAAACATTTTCCGAGGTTGAAAAGATGAGTTCATTAAGCTTATTTGTCTTCAATGTTTCAGTTGCGCGCGACCTTTGAGAACCTGATGATGAAGCAACATTTTGCGAAAATTACACAGAGAAGGGGTGGCTGAATACATGTAAAGCGAAACAATCGAGTAAGACATGTACACAATCTTATCAAATTCAATTTTTTAAGGCTTATCCAACAGATACAGAAAAAGTTACTTAAACAGCTTACCCTGAATACTTATCCCTGGCGTTCATCATTTTCTGTTGGATAATTTGTATTTGGCGGAAAGCAATAATTTTGGTTTTCCTCCATGTGTCTTCTTCTCCCCCCGTTTCTGTTCAACTCCAATCTCCTCACTTGTTCACGCTGTTCATTAATTCTTGCCGGTTGCCTCTGTTGTACAGCTCTGTCACTTTCCATCAGGATGTAGAGGATCATTAACATTAGAAAGTCAACGAATCGACTGAAAAAGTCTTGAATAGTGAGCATGATGCGGAGAATGCTTCGAGAAAGAGCCAGCAGAAGAGCAGTAAGTAAGCCTCACTACTGATCCAGAAGCTTGCCACACGACGCAAAAGCCTAACTGAAGGGATCAACTTACCCTCGGTATATTTAGCTGTCACAACAATGTGCTCACCAGGCCAGAAACGTAGTAGTTAAGTAGTTAACCAAAATGGACCAATTATCTGCGTTTGGATCCACGGGCAATATCAGTTATCAGTTCAATTCAATAAGGCTTATTCACGTGCAAGTGCTCATGAAAATTTCTAAAAAACGGATTCTAAAATGGACCAATGATCTGCGTTTGGACCCACGACATTAGACGAGATCACTTGACCCCAATCAGGCTTTTTCACGTGCCAGAGCATATTTCTCAGTCAGTCTTGCATAAAATATGGCCGGGTGGCGAAAACATGTGGCCATATTCAATGCAGAATGCTGTTTATGAGACGAAAACACTGTCTCGAAATCTCGAAAGTCAGTTTTAAAAATTTTCATCGGTAAACATTTGTGTGTATACACAAACGTTTGCTTCAATTATAAATTATAACTGAGAGATATGCACTGTCACGTGAAAAAGCCTGATTGGGGTCAAGCGATCTCGTCTAATGTCGTGGGTCCAAACGCAGATCATTGGTCCATTTTGGTGTCGCTTCTGGCGGTGAAGAAACGACGCCAAAATGGACAAATGATCTGCGTTTGGATCCACGACATCATTATTTGCACTCTACTTCGTGCAGTTGTATAATAATAAAAAATATAGACATGACTTTGAAGCTTCATCAGGCTGATAACAACGCCAGACAAACTGAGACAGAAAATACTACCAGCCCCTTTCTTTAATTTCTAAGATAAAGCTCAGAACCATACAAACATAAAAATACTAATACAATTTATTTTTTCATCTCGTTTAGCTTTCCCTCTCTATTTATTTCTTCTAAAAATTATCAAACTAGGCTCTTTATTATACAAACAAAAAAGTTTATGAGTCGTAAATACGCCTTTTCGGCTTCAAAGTACCATAAACAATAATTTCCGTCGATTCGTTCGTCTTCAAGGACCTGCACAGGGAAAGCGAACAGAAAGTCAAGGAATTTGCCGTAAACATTTGGAGAAGAATGTGCTGTAAACAATTGGAGAAGCTTTCTTAAAAAGCGGATGGAGTTATAGTAATCAATTCGATCCCACTGTAGACATTGTACTGAATACTTAATTTTTAGAGGCGACTGAATAGTGGCTGAATATAAAGCGAACAAATCTTTAAGAAATTTATACGATCTTTACAGGCAATTAAATTTCTATAAACGAATCTAGCTGCGTTTAAGAACAGATTTGGGTGAAGCGACATCGAAACTTCTTCAAAAATATTTAGCTGTAATCTTTTTTTCCCCTCAGTTTTTCTCCTTTTGGTTGTCTTTCCCTTCTAAGAAAGTTTGAACGTCACTATCTGTAGCGATGCGGATTTTTCAGTGTTTTGGTAGCCATAATCCAGAAAAAATGCGACAAACGACCTTGGATTGAGAATGGTACAGGCTTTGCCGTTCATTCATTTGACCGAGTGGTGCGAAAGGCGAGTGACGTGTCAGCAGCTGATTGGCGATATCAAACACAAGTGAAGAAATATCGTGTTGTTACGGCTTTTCTCTGGTCTGGAAATCCTTGTAAAACACCGTAGTTTATGTGATAAATATATAAAAATATTAAACCGCAATTAACCCCAACCCCAGCCCGCTCGTCAAGAGACACTGGGTACCAGTCTTTCTCTCGTGATAGCCGTCTACAGGGTTCTTGTCGCCGATTGACGCCGAAGTTAGGCTGGTTGCCTCTCAATAATTTGCAATTGTTCATGATGCGAATTGTCAACTTTAGCGAAGAATTCAACCCTGAGATAGAGGAGGAATTATTGAAATCTGTTAAATTCACTATCGATACCGATAGAGCCTTCCTTGGGGATTTCCTTCAACAAAGACAATATTTAGCTAAAAATCGAATGAAAACTGTTCTGGTGGCTTCAAGGGAGAAAACAGCAAAGGAGAACCAATCCCACATTGCATGTGAAATCATATTTGTGCAGTACTTTGCTGGCGGAAACTATGGCTTCGTAAAGTTTATTTCTACAGCTGAGCGATTCAACGAACTCGAAGAATTGAATCATACCAGACTGCAGTTAGTAAACGAGGCCATTTCAGTGGTAAATAAGGTCAGTTTCTACCTTTTAGATGCCGTTCGTTCTTGCTATTATAATTGAATAATTAGAGGGGAACAACTTTAATAGGTGAACCACTGAGCTGGGAAAAATTAGGTCATCGTCTGTTTTCATCTGTCACGAAATGCGTTAAGACCCTCCATAATTATAATTAGAATGAGTATTTTTTTTTCTTTCTCCTAATTTAAATATTGTTTTGTTTAAGAAAGGGTGATTTGATTTAATAAAATAAGTCCTGGTTTGTTAAGTGTCTTATTTCCTTAAGGTGTTTAGCTATTTAAGGCTAAACAAACTTCAGTTTAAAATAATTCATTATTAATAATATTAAAGAATACCTGTTGAATTATATTAGGTGATCAAAAAATAAAACCATTAAAAAAAAACTGCTTTTTAACTCCCATGAGTGATCAAGATAAAATTTTCCTCATAATATCAAGCAGACAAGTGATGAGGAAAAAGAAAAATACCAATTAGGGGATTGTAATTGATCCAATACCAAATTCTCCAAATTAAAGTTACAAGAATTATGGCAGATGGTAAGGAAGGGAGAGCTCAAGTGCCAAGACATTTGTTCTCATAATCAAACATTTAACCATTGTAATCCTAAAAGAAGAGGCACCAAATTTGGTCACTCTGGGGCTGAGAGGGCAAAATACAGTCAAACCTGTATTAAGCAGTTAATCCCACAGGGAATGGCGTGGTGACGGCTTAATCCTTTAACTCCAGTGAGTGACCAAGACAGACTTTCTCCTTACAATACACGCAGACAAGTTATGAGAATAAAGAAAAATATCAATTATGGGATTACTAATTGATCTGATACCAAATTCTCCAAACTAACATAATGAGAATCATTTGCCAGACAGTAAGGAGAATTGCTAATGAGATCTTGGGAATTAAAGGGTTATTACAAGTTTTTCAGAATAGGGTTATTATGCAAATAGATAAATGTGCATACACTTGCTCAAAAATACAAAAAACATTGATTTTGGGAGATAAAAATGGATTAATGTTATGTCGAAGATTTTTCTTAGTTTTATGTGTCTGAGTTGTTCCACTTCAAGTGACTGTTCAGTGCAGGTTGAGGACAATACCAAAAGACAGTTGGGACCCTGTAAAGAGTGACTGCAACTGTTAAATGACAGTCATTAAGGGCTAACAATTTTGGAACTCTGAAAACTGACCACTTAACCCTTTAAATCCCAAGATCTCCTCAGAAATTCTCCTTACTGTCTGCCATACATTTCTTACGATCTTAGTTTGGAGAATTGGGTATTGGATCAACCAATAATCCCCTAATTGATATTTTTCTTTGTTCTCATTACTTGTCTGCTTGATATTGTACTGATAGTGTAAGGAGAAATTCTGTCTAAGTCACTAGTGAAACTTAAAGAGGGTGACTGCTTAATACACTGCTGCTCTGTATTTTTGCAGAAGTGCCAAAAGAACTGGATAATTCTTTATTTTTCTCTGCCTGCACTTTTATTATAACATGTGTCAACTAGCTTTTCTAACCAAATTTTGAAAAACTAAATTGATTGAAAGAGTACCTGACCAATCTTAAATAGATCCAAAAATTTTATAGAAGTAAAGGAAAGCTTGGATACTTTCATTATCATCTAAAATGGCACTGACCAGCGTTAACCCTTAAAATCATAAGAGTGACTAGCATCTTATTTTTCCTAGCAGTTATACCCCTCAATTATTTATTGAGATCATGAGAGTAAAGGAAATGATTGCCAAGCTAAAAAGCTTTAACTGTTGAACAAATTCTCCTCGTCAGTCTGAAAGAAATGTGTAAAGAAAAGTGTGGAGAATATAGTAACTGATGTTAGGTTGTAAAGTGTTATTCAAATCTTAGTGTGCATCCTTGGGATATGGAGTATTTTTCCTTAACCCTTTTTAAAGGAAACTCCCAAGATCTGATTGTCAATTCTCTTTTCTAGTGGCTACACATTTCCTTGTAAATTAGTTAGGAGAAATTGGTGTTTAATATACCTATTATTAGTATTATCATTAGCTGTTTGTTGGATAATAATATGGATGTTGTAAGGAGAAATTACATATTGATAACTTCTGGGAGTTTAAGGGTGAACTGAACAATTTTTCTACCCAGTTGTGCACCCAAAGCTATGTTAAGAGTGCATCATAAACCAAACTTCTCTTGATTTTCTCAGGAGACTACTGCAAGTATTAAACTTATTTTAACCTTTAACCCCTAAGAGTGATTAGATTCTAATTTCTCCCCACAATATCACCCTTGAATCAAACATTAAGGTCACAAGAATAAAGGAAATGATCACCAACTAAAGAAGCTCTTGATTGTTAAACAAATTCTCCTTGTCAGCACTTAAGGAAATGTATAGAGAACAGTATGGAGAATATATATACTGATGTTTGGGTGTGAAGGGTTCATGTATTTTATTATTGCTTTTTTTGCAGTATGCTCAACAGTGTGGTTTTGATAAATGCAAGGAAATCTTCAGTGTGATTAAAAAGAAGCATAATTCTAAACCTACCAACAAGTGTGCAGAATCAGGTCTTTGCAAGTCTCTCTACATAGCAGGATTTTGCTGGATAGAGGCTGATCTTATTTCTTCTGATGTTGGAAGTCAGTGTTGGACTTGTTTGATTGTTTACAGGCCAAATTTAGTTCCTAATTACCAGGTTGAAAATGGTATCAAATGGGGCTACATTGCAACATCTGTACTACTAAACTTTTGTGAAGATATTGTCACTATTTTGAATTCATCCGACTATGGAAAACAAACTATGAGGCAAGTAAAAGCCTTGATGAATAATTTTGAAGAAAGTTCAAGGCTGGATTTAAATATTGTCCAACCCTCATTTCCTTGGAATGGTATGTATGCAGTGCTCTTGTCAATAACAAATAATTTCAATATCAATTGTTAGAGCTAAAATTCATTTTTGCCCTTTTGGTGTTGAGTGGCAAGGTGAAAAGGGGCTGTGCCATCTCAAGCTCTACTTTTACTTTTTTAATTTCAGTTTCAGTGGAAACCTGGTTAAGCTTCAGGCAAAAATGGGTCTTTGTGATAATAAAACTTAACCTTTTTCTGATCTTCTTTAGGAAGAGTAGGACCTTCTCCTGCAAATCAGGTTGTGGTTGTTGGTGGAGGGCTGACTGGGCTTTCTGCAGCAGCTTCTTTGTCTAAGGCTGGTATTCCTGTTGTCCTTTTGGAGGCATCCAATTATCTAGGTAAGGGGTATCAATTTTGAAAAGATCATATCAAGTGATTGCAAATGAAAATGCTCTTATGTGAAAAGTGGTTTATAAAAATGCAGTTGTAGTTCTCAAGAGCCTAAAAACAAGAGCTTGCTGCCTAGAAGAAGAGGAGCTAAGCTTTTAAGGTATCTTTGCAGGTTTTTTTTTTAGGCAAAACATGTGGAAAATTTCACTTACAGATTCCATGTTGCCACTCATCTGTCCAGTAATAGATCATAGATGACTCCAAAATGTCTTAGACAAAACAAAAAGTGATTGATGAGGTGCAGCTGAGTGTGACACTGATATCCTCCAAGAAAAGACATGAAACTGCTGTAATCATTTGATAATTGCATCTGATACAGTTCCAAGGCTATTTGGGGGGTGGGGGGGGGGGGGGCATCTACCTCCATGATCAGGAACTGATATTTACTTTGATATACTTTGAATTAACCCAGGTGGAAGAGTGAAGCAAGTTCAGCCATTTGAAGGGTTTGCTCCAATTGATCTTGGTGGAGAGTTTATCCATGGATCTAACACTGTGGTGAACAAGATTGCTTGTGACAATGGATGGGTTGTTCTGCCAGTAAGTAAAGTCTTGTACCCCTTCTCGTAATTAAGTTAAAAGGTATATTTTTTAATTTTCACCACCGAAATAAATCTCTCTATTATTATTTGTTATAATTACAAAAAATTGGCTTGTGAAACAGATTCAAAGCTTGTATGTTGTTGCTGAGCCTCCCATCTGCATGGATAAATGTTGTACAAGTACTAAGTTGATGTTAAAGTGATAATCTTTCATGAACACGTTTTGAGGGGGAATGGAGTGAGGTGTGCACTATACGTTAGGTGAATGTTTTTGAAGTCGCCAATCTCCTTCTTTCACCTGAGAACATTTTTGCCGTGGAAAGGCTCATGATGGTGAAAATTGTTTCGAGTGCCATTCTGTTAATAGAAGATTTTCATCTTAATGCATAAAAGCCTTTTTACGCACATGTCATTTTTTCAGGCTTCTCAATGTGAAGCTGGGGAAGAAGGAGAAAAATTATTCTACAAAGGAAAACTCTATTCGACGAACAGTAATCAACGGGAAATCAGACTTGCTCGAGAAGCGTGGGCCGAATTGATCAACAGCAAATACAGAAATCAAGAAAAGGAAACAGAATATTTGTCTGATTCTGTGAAGGTGAGACTTGAAGAGAAAGGCTTGTCACGTGACGTGTTGGATGTAATTGAGTGGTGGAAGATGAAGATATCTGCAGGATCCTTGGATCACTATGGAGTGCGGGAAGGGCGGAGGAGAATGGAGTCCAAATATGAGTGGGGAATTGAAGATTGCAGGTAAAATAGTTTTTGAACTGATTTTGTTTTGAAAAAGACAAGGTTATTTTAATAAATGATAAAAATGTCTGCCTGTAGAATTCGTGGTATTCTGAAGGTAAACCAGGGTCGTAGTCAATTTTTCATACACTGAGTTTTTTACTTGAAGTTGTTTTGGTACAAGGCACCGACGCTCTCTGTCATTGAAACTTTTTCCTTTAGACTCGCGGAATCTTACTCACAGCTGGTGAAGTACTACTTGGCTAACAGTATGGATGTGGATAAGCGTCTTAACTGGCAGGTTAAGGAAGTTGTTTGGAAAGGTTAGCTCTTTCGTTTTAGTTTTGATTTATTTCAGGAATCTGTCAGCGCGCAATTGATTTATAGCAGTAGTTTATTCAGAGAATTGTGGTTACCTGGTTGTAACATTTTCTCTTCGTTAGATTTGAGTTTCGTCCTTTCGTGAGAGTTTCATGCAACTAACCTCTTTCTGAAATTGTTGGCACAGTTACTGTGCCTCTATATGATTATTACAAAGCCTTTGTTTCTCAGCGATGGTTAATTTTTTTTTCATTTTAAAACCTTTTCCTTGTCCTCCTAAAAAAGTTGTATTTGGATGGAATTCGGATTTTGTTTTAAGAGAGCTTAAGGATTCAAATGCTAACTAAAATTTGGCGAGGAAAGAATGTCTTGATTTATATATTTCGGGCAGGAGACAGGGTGAGATCCAACATCAGTGGACGAATTCTTCTGAAAAATCAACATGGCCAGGAGATGACCGCCAAGCACGTGATCCTTACTGTACCACTAACAGTCCTCCAAGATGGCGACATAACCTTCACTCCAGCACTTCCCGCTGACAAGAACAAGGCCATACGCACGATACAGATGCTGGGCGCGTGGAAAATCGCTTGTCGTTTCAAACGCCGCTTCTGGCCGGAGAAGCTGCATCAAATTTACAGCGTTCGTGGGTTCGCTAGTGAGATATGGACTTGCTCACATGATTGTCCCGACAGTGACGAAAAATGTCACGTGGTTGTCGGGTTTGAAACTGCCGAGCCCGCGGAAGAGAAACGGTATCTCAGCGGACAGGAAGTGTTGAGAGGATTTTTGAGTCATCTGGATGAGATATTTGGGTATGAATGTACCGCAAAGTTGAGTAGGCCCTAATAGATTGTGCTTGTAAGAGAGGCATATTGTGTCACCAGCATTGTCCAAAAATAAGGCTAAAATTTATGCTCAGTTTTGAAAATTATGCTATTTTTACTTAATTTCTGCTTTTCAAAACCTGAAAAGCAAAATTGGAAACTGATTGATGCAATCATGGAATAGGACTGAAGTGACAATTGTTGCACTGTAATACACCTCCTGCATTCCGTTAAGTGCTGCTGCAATTTTGCTTTTCATTCTTTCATGACAGCACTTCCTCGGACCCAAACCCTGCCAGCAACTCGTTCATGGACTTCGTGTACTTCCATTGGTCAAACCATCCTTACATTCGTGGGGGATATACCTCGCCCACTGCGCATGCTTACGAACTCCGTCGCGTGCTCGCCAGCCCTGTTGACGATCGCTTGTTCTTTGCGGGTGAAGCCACGAGTTCAAGGTCATGTTCGACTGTACCTACTGCGATCGAAACTGGAACACGCGCGGCAGATGAAGTTTGTTGTGCGGATGGAATTCTTCCTCTTGCAAAACTTTAATCATAGCTGTTTTCCTTAAGCGCCGCTGCGGTGCCAGATTAAAGTATTAGGAACTTATTTGACAGTGTTGCTGAGGGAGAGACGTCGAGTAGTTGGAAATTAAGAGAAATTGCTAATGTGGCGCCACGTGCAATTTACTGTAATCTGGGAAAGAGATTTTGATATTCAAAACATTTTATCTATATATGAAATGATATTGTAAAAAAAACCCACAGCATGCTTTCAGCGAGACACCACACTGATCAAGGATTTTCCAAGCTAACTTGATACTGAAAATGAACGAGTTAAGACTAAATTCTTATTGGGTCATCAGTCGAGCACAAGTGCCGACTGATAACCCTTTAACTCCCAAGAACTGATTATCAATTCTCTCCTCTAACTCCACACATCTCTTGCTGAATAAGTTTCCAGAATTTGGTGTTAGATCAAGATAACAACTTTCACCTAATAGTTTGAGTATTCTCACTATCTGTTTGCTTGATAACGTTTGACTACAGTTGGAAGAAGTTACATTTTAAATCTCTTTCTGGGGTATTGTGCTTACATAAAAGCTTAAAAAGCTAACATGTTAGAGAATGGAGCTGCTGAGTTACTCTCCAAGTTGTATTACTAAACAGTTTTTATTAACAGCTTGTGATGGTTTCGTAACGTTACTTGCCATAGCGATATGGTTCCATATTTCCTTCTTGGGGAATAAAAGTTTACCAGATAAGGAGAAACCCGATTTTAGTTCTTGCTGAAACTCTACTTAAGAGACCGAACCACCAATTATACGGCTTCTTTCGTCTCTGCCGACCAGTTTCAAGGAAATTCGACAAACAGCCATGGGTACAGTGAATTCAAGGATTTTCAGCCTTATTTGTCACCGTGTTGTGGATCGATAATCCTAAGTGTCTTGATTAAAATAGACAGAGCATGATTGCAGACCAGCTAGTACTGGAGAGAGAGGAAAAGGGAGAAGAAGACGAGGGATCAAAAATTACACAGTTCCACCAAACTGGAAATATCCTTAGAAAATGATGAACGCCAGAGCTGCGAAGAGGGAGACTTTTTCTAACTTTTTTTTTTAACTATGTATCGAAGAGACAGACAGTAAAAAAAAAAAACACTTTCATTTGAGCTTGTTTTCCTCATTAATTGCCATGATTTACTGTTATTAAAGAACACTTCCTCTCACATATTGGTCATTTTCTTTCTTTAGTTAAATTGCAGACATTCCCAACTTGTTTCAGTTTTTCTTAGGTTTTTAGGGTATTTTTGAGATTTTCTGTTTCAGTTTTTCTGAAATTTTTAGGATATTTTTGAGAATTCCTCTTTCAGTTTTTCTGTGGTTTTGACGATATTTTAAAGATTTCCTGTTGAAGTTTTTATGAGGTTTTGACGATATTTTTAAGATTTCCTGTTTAAGTTTGTATGAGGTTTTGACGATATTTTTGAAATTTTGGTTTCCTTACGTAATTCGTTTCTTATCAGTGCCAACTTTTACTTCCCGAGGGGACATTTTTGGCCTTTGACTTGCATTGGGCTGGGATATTCAAATTAACGCTTCACTAGGTTAATAGACGCTGCAGACGCCCAGCAGGCCATCAGCGTGCCGAGGCGTCGATGTTAATTGCCACTGTTTTGCACTTAATTCACGTTAAATTTTCATCCGCTTAAAATCTCTAAATTGAGCCAGCAGTTGTGTTGTAAATCTGCGATGAATTCGAAAGTGGTTAACATTGGAAAATACTTTGACACTGTTATTGTACTGAGACGAAGATTTTAAATCAATCAGACAACGCTTGGCATTAAGAGGACCGGATATTGGCTAAGCTTTTTAAGCTTTATTTGAGATTTTCACCACTCCAGAGTTCACGGTTATAATCCTATAAGATGCCACAACGAGTATTTAAGACCATGACCGCAAAGGGACGTTATTTTTTATGAAGGACCCCTAAGTGGAACCTATTTTAAACTGCGTTACGGTCTGTTTCACTATGTCGTGACTCCGCCTCTTTGTGACTCGCCTCAAAGGGACGTTATTTTTTATGAAGGACCCCTAAGTGGAACCTATATTAAACTGCGTTACAGTCTGTTTCACTATATAGTGACTCCGCCTCTTTGTGACTCGCCTCAAAGGGACGTTATTTTTTATGAAGGACCCCTAAGTGGAACCTATTTTAAACTGCGTTCCCGTCTCTTTCACTATGTCGTGACTCCGCCTCTTTGTTTACTAATAGACTGGTGTTAAGAAACATGGCTGTACACGTGACGATTCATAGAATTATCAGAAGTCGCCGCACATTCCTCTAGCACAGTTCTGTTCCGTGACCCTATAAAATATTTCCACGAGAATTTAGGCCGTGGACGGAAAGAGACATGAGTTGAACCTGTGTACTTGAAGTGGCACCGTGTTAACTTGTGGTGGCTTAACACCGTGTTAAGTGGTCACAGTCTATTTCACAATGACGTGACTTGAATCGTCAAGAGTGTTGGCGTCCTTCTGTCTCGGGAGACAATGGAGTTGCGCCCATGGTCAGTCTGTGGTGGAGCTGCAGCGCCGGCTGTGGCTGTAGAGACCGACCTCGAGCGGCAGATCCTGCTGCAGTTGCTGCATGCGAAGACGTTGTCGTCCGAGGGGGATGGGTTGGCCTCTGCTCTCTGGCGCCTGCGAGCTCTCTTGTCTTCCCACTGCTCCTCTCTTTTCTGCTCTGCTGTCTTGATGGCTGACATGGTGGTGGATCGCCAGCCGCTGCGGTCCGCTGCCAGTGCTTCGAAGCCTGCTGGCGCAATGCCACCCGCCTTCAGGTCCCGCTTGAGCACATCCTTGTAGCGGAGCGAAGGTCGTCCAGTGGGTCTGGACCCAGTGGCAAGCTCACCGTACAGAATGTCTTTCGGTAGCCTGCCATCTTGCATGCGGGTGACATGACCGAGCCATCGCAGGCGTCTCTTGGTTAGCAGGGCGTACATGCTCACAGTTCCTGCCCTTGCTAGGACTTCGGTGTTTGGGATGCGATCCTGCCAGGTGATGCCGAGGATTCTCCTGAGGCAACGCAGGTGGAAAGCATTGAGCCTACGTTCTTGCCGGGTGTAGGGAGTCCAGCTCTCGCTGCCGTACAGCAGTGTGCTCAGCACACACGCCTGGTACACTTGCGTCTTGGTCTTGATGGTGAGCATAGTGTTCTCCCACACTCTCTTGGTCAGGCGGGCCATAGCTGTTGAGGCCTTGCCGATCCTCTTGTTCAGCTCGGTGTCCAGGCTGAGGTTGCTGGAGATGGTGGACCCAAGATAGGTAAAGTCCTCCACCACATCAAGGGTACAGTCACCTATGGAGATGCTGGGAGCAGTGCTGACGTCTTGGCCCAGGATGTTGGTCTTTTTTATGCTGATTGTGAGGCCAAACTGTGAACAGGCATGGGCAAAGCAGTTGATGAGCTCCTGGAGGGCAGTTTCGGTGTGAGCTGTGATGGCGGCATCATCAGCGAAGAGCATCTCCCGGATGAGGACTTTGCGCACCTTTGTCTTGGCTCGGAGGCGTGCCAGGTTGAACAGGCTACCGTCGCTTCTGGTGTGCAGGTAGATGCCCTCTTCGGGTTGGCTGAAGGCGTAGCGCAGCAGCAGGGAGAACAGGATGCCAAAAAGTGTCGGCGCGAGGACACACCCTTGTTTGACGCCGCTCTTGATGGGGAAGGGGTCCGAGGAGGAGCCATCGTACTGGACAGTACCTTTCATTTCCTTGTGGAAGGAGGTGATCATCCTCAGGAGCTTGGGGGGGCATCCAATCCTGTGCAGGAGTGTGAACAAACCTGACCTGCTGACCAGGTCGAACGCTTTGGTCAGGTCTATGAAAGCGATGTACAGGGGGCGTCTCTGCTCACGGCATTTCTCTTGTAGCTGCCTCAGGGAGAAGATCATGTCGATCGTAGACCTTTCGGCTCGAAATCCGCACTGTGATTCTGGGTACACACGCTCTGCCAGTGACTGCAGTCTGTTCAACACGACGCGGGCAAAGGTCTTGCCGACGATGCTGAGGAGGGATATTCCGCGATAGTTATTGCAATCGCTGCGATCACCTTTGTTTTTGTAGAGCGTGATGATGTTGGCGTCACGCATGTCCTGAGGCACACTTCCTTCCTCCCAGCATTGTAGCAGAAGTTCGTGGAGATGTACGAGAAGACTGGTCTCTTTGCCTGCTTTTATGACCTCTGGCGGAATACCATCGTTGCCTGGGGCTTTGCCGCTGGCTAGGGAGTCCATGTTATTCAAATAAGGCTGTACACGTGATGATTCATCTAACCATCGGAGGAGCCGCTCAAAGACAGTCCATTCAGACAATTTCGTGCAGGTTTCTTTCCTCCTGTTGTTCAACTGTTCTGAGAGCCATGCTTTTCTCTCAAGAGTGTTTCAGCTTAGCATGTTTGATGTTTCTTCTTTGGATCCTGTATTACATGAAACTGTTTTTCACAGCTGTTCAGGTTCGACAGCAGCAAGGGAATATTCAACAACAGACTCTATCAGCGACGAGGCAAAATCCTATTAGAAATGAAGAACCCCAAAATATTGAGGTCATTACCAGTGCAAAATACCCTGAAGAACACGACGAACGCCAAAGTTAAGTAAGTAAATTTTTTTATCAATCGCATTATTACATTCCTAAACGGATCGAAATGGAAATAACAACAGTTTTGGGGTTTTCTTGACAATTGGTCGATCCCTGTTGGAGTTTTATTTGCATTGTTGAGAGAAAGAGTTGTATATTACGCACAGTAAACATATCTATGAGTTATATGATTTACTTTCATCATCACAGCAAATTCCTGGTGACATGTTCGTTACCTTCACATACACAATAACACAAACCTGCTGCTATCTTCTGTACAAAAGAACTGAGAGCGTAAACAAGTCTTAAGACCATTTCCTATCTATTTTCTCTCAGTTTAGGTATGGAAAGAAGAAAAGTGTTTCTCGCGTGGTTTTTTTTTTATTTCTGCTTCTTCGAGGACTGAGGAATGTTGTGAAGAAGAGATTTTGTTTAATTCAAATCGAAAGGAGATGTGCAATTTATTTTGTGGTAAAACCGTTTTAGAATGCTCATAGAAAATTCTGATTGATTCTCTCCTTGAGAGACATCGGTACATTTGTTTTAGTCTTCAATTGTAAACGTTATTTCATATTGGATTATACTGGATGGACACTGAATAAAAGAAGGTGAATCAGTTTGTAAGAAGAAAGACTGAAACAGCTTCAAGTTTAATCTTTTTCAAAGAGAAGCTGGATTATCCCTGCCGTTCAAGTAAGGAATATCAAGAGGCTTCCCGTTCAGCACATAACATTTTTTTTAATAGCACTGCCTTTGTAAACGTACATATATCTCTACTGACTGGTAAAAAATTACTATAATGTAGTTTTGAACCATGTTAACCGTCGCTAAACTTCCTGAAGTCGAAGTCACAACTGAGAAGTCACGCAAATGCTTCGCGCGAAAATCGGAGTGTTGAAAATAGCTGAACTGTATTTAATTTTCCGAAATTACGCTGCACAGTAAATTGGGACCTTGCTAGTTATTCTCCCACCCTTAAGGATTTGATTGGATCGAACGCATCCGTACATGTGTGAAACTTGCGCGTCAAGTAAATTAAACGGAGCGTGTATCTTTCATAGTTAGTGCATTTGAGCGTGGCCTGTCTTAAGTTATATAGTTGATTTTTCTTCGATGCTTTGACTTCATTATTGTGTAAATGTTAATTGTTTAAAGCTGTTTACGAGTTTGGCGCTAAATTTAACATACCTTATCGAAGTTTGGTTCGGGCCAGGAGTAACACAATTCTCGAATCCTTCCAGACATTTTTTCGTGTTTTCACGAAGGAAATGCTTTTGAAATATATCAGTGACAGATTTTATGGAGAGGCGTCTTAGGAAGGTCCTGAAGGTTTCCAATCATTTGGGCAATCTCTGCCAGAATTAGCAACGGGGTCAATATTTGTTGCATAGCAACAGTTACGGTTACGATCTTAACTGGTAGAAGGGTTTGCTCTGGGACTGACGGAGCATTGCAACTGTAATCATCGTCTGCTGTTTCCAAGTTTAGGCGAGTGTTCAGAAGGAAGAAAATTTAGCAACTAAACTTTGGATCTAAGTTTAACGTGCTTGCATAGAACATATGTTGAAAATTTTCAGTGGTCTAGAAGACTTGCATGAAAGATTCTGCACAATGAGTCCAGTTTTGCCCGAGGCATGAGCTGGATATGGCGTTTATTCAAGCTGTTCCGTTCAAGCATTCAAGCAAGTTGAGCTGTGAATTACGCATTCATTAGCTTTTCTTGTGTGTAGTCGGCGTGCATTTGGTAGAGGTTTTTCAACCACCAAGCTCAGAGAGGTAACACGACTATAAAAACATGTATTTCCTTGGAGTTTTATACACAATTTCCATTGCCTTATCTCTTCCATTTCCAGTTAGTACAAAGCCATTCATGTGGCCTCGCGGTCACATTATCTACAGGCAGACAAGTCTCATTGCTGACCGATTGTTGAGTAAAACTAAGCTTCGGTAAGTAAGAAGGACACTGTTAATTTCTTTCTGTGTTCTAGTCGGGAAGTTAATTCCAAGCGGTGTTTTCCTACAAAAAATGCAAAGCTTTTCCACTAGTCGGAAATTCCTAAATTCAACAAAACAAATTTTGCCAATGTTAAAATGATGATTTCCTCGTCAATCAAAAACTTACCAACCTTATTCAGAACAGTCAATCTTGGTTGCGATTTCGTATTTCAGAGCTCAGCAAATTGCCTTTAAAACGAAAGAAGCAAGATCCTTCATTATTCTATCAATGGGGCTTTTCAAGTTTATCTTGACGTTTGACGAAGCGCAATTACGTGCGACCCGGATGGTTATTGCTCAAAACGCGTTCCAAGTTAAGAATGGCGACTTAGTTATCTTTTTACTGTTGAAGTCAGAGCTTACTGCATTGTTGTGACATCGAATAAGAGATCAGAATTCACGGATTTTGCCTGTAGCACATTAATTTGTATGCCACTTCAGACAAACATGCCCTAACAAAACTGAATACAAAAAGGATGTAAAACAAACAAGCGCACAAAGATGCGCCATAGGTTTGACAAGTTACATCGCAGGCAACTTTATTTTTGTTTAGCGCCTTCAACGTATTCAAGCCAAAAATCGGTTTGTTATTCAACGAAAAGGGCACCTCAAAGGGAAAAAACACTAAGTTTTGAACCAACTGAATTTTACTGTTGAAGTCAAGAGCCTTTAGTATTCTTTTGACAGACAGTATGAATTTTGCCCGCGGCCGGCAAAGAGTAATTTGTAAGCCCCTTGAGACAAACAAGAAATGCAGAAAGGATAACAGCAAACATAAAGGTCGGCCTTTACTTCGTACGTTTACCGCAGAATTATTTCTCGTATCCGTGTCTAGAACAGTGACAGTTTTTATGGAAAGGCGTCTCAAGAAGGTATTGAAGCTTTCTAATTATTCGGGCAATCTCTGCCAGAATTAGCATTAGGATCAAGATTTTTCGCATAGCAGCAGTTACGATTACTATCTTAACTGGTGGAAAGGTTTGATCTGGGACTGACAAAGCATTGCAACTGCTCTTTCCAGGTGTAGGCGAATATTTAGAAGAAAGAAAATTTAGCAATTAAACTTGGGATCTAAGTTCAGTGTGTTTGCATAGAAGGTATGTCGAAAATGGAAGAAAGACTTGCATGAAAGATTCTGCACATTGAGTCCAGTATTGCCCACACGATAAGGTCGATGGATATGACGTCTATTCATGGTTCAGTTGAGTTTTCAAACCGTGAATTACGCATTCATTAGCTTTTTTCCTTTGTTCCTTTTTGCTTTGTTTGTGCCGCATTGCGGTTTTGTTTGTTAAGTCCGTAGACAGGAACAGGAAGAGTAGAGGTCTCTCAGTTGACCTCAGTCTCAGAGAGGTAACACGACTATGAAAACATGTATTTCCTGGGAGTTTTATAGACAGTTTTCATAGCCTTATCTCTTCTATTTCCAGTGAGCATAAAGCCATTCATCTGGTCTCAAGCAAGTCTCATTGCGGACCAATTGTGGAGTAAAAACCAAGCTTTGGTAAGTAATGGTTTCCTCGTCAATCAAAAATTTACAAACCTTACTCAGAACAGTCAATCTTAGTTGTGTTATTCGACATTACCCTGAGTCATTTCACCGTTTGTATGTGCGCTGTGCTATTCGACATCGCGCTAAGCTATCTCACGCAACCCTACACCGTATGCCTGTACACTGTACCATTCGACATTACACTGAGCCATTTGACGCTTTGTATTTGCTGAGATATTTGACATCCTTGTATTTTTGGTGGCGACGGCCGCCCTTACCTATTGAAATTTGAAGTTTTCAGACGAGCATTCGCTTATTAATTGTGTTAAGTGTTCACCGGCCTCGTGCGTTGTGTCTTTTTCTGACTTGTCGATATAACAATTTCCCATTTTGAAAAGTAGATTGCAGAGGTCATGTAAAAGCAAAAAATGAATAATCAGTGAATAAAGCAGCTGCAACAGGGAGCACGTTACAGCAAAGATTCAAACAAAGTCATGAGAACTCGCGCTAAAAGCGAAATGGAAACAAACACCCGGCCCCCGCATTTTCAGGGGCGCTGACTTCTATTGTGACTTATTTTATTAAGAAGTCTATTGTCTCATTATCTGCTGGTTTCTTTTTTCTCTGAAAATAGGACAAGATAAAACTCAAATACCAAAATAAGTTTACCTAGAGAGTTGTAACCTTGGCTGTTAAAGAAGTTTTATGTGACAGCAAAATCAAACTATTTTCTATTCACGCAGAGACATTCCGAATATTGGCTTTACTGAAGACGATTTCAAAAATGTCTTCGTAGAAAAAATGTTTGATCTTTCAGACGTTTATTAATATGATGACTCGCCAGCCTTCTAGTTTACGTTAATTTACGACGTTGTTGTTTTGTCTTCAAAGTAGGCGCAAAGACTGCCTGAAGGCTTGTAAAGCTACGTACGCTCTTTACAGCCTCTGAGAACGTAACAGGCTGGTACGCAAATTTCGTCGCTTTGGACTTGATTTCGTTTGTTAGGTTAGTTTGTTTTATTTTTTAGTGGACGTCGATTTCGTCACAGTGCGCTGAGACTAAATTTGTCGAAACTGTTGATTACTTATTGACAAAAAGTCCCGCAGGCTATAAGTTGGCTAACAATTTTTCCTGAAATGTATGGAGGATGGCCAAGCTGTTTGACCGTATAACTGTTTGACCGGAAACCAAAAACACGAAGATCAGAAGTATAAAGGCGTGATCCATACCGTCTTTTGTCATTTTCAGAAGTCACACAAGACAATTCGTTCAGACAACTTAGTGCAGGTTCCTTGAATTCTGGCAGCTAAACTGCTTTGGGAGCCATGCTTCTCTCTCAAGCGTGTTTCAACGCAGCTTTTTTGATGTTTCTACTTTGGATCCTGTATTACGTGAGACTGTTAGGCAGAGCTGTTCAGGTTCGAGAGCAGCAAGGGAACAATCGACAACAGACTTCACCAGCGGCGAGGCAATATCGCCGAAGAAGTGAAGAACACCAAAATATTGAGGTCGTTACCAATAAAAAATACCCTGAAGAACAAGATGAACGCCCAAGCTAGGTAAGTCGATTCATTTTTTTCATTTCATTAACGGAACGTAAAGGAAAACAATTTAGGTTGTCTAATAATTGGTTGATCTCTGTTAACCAACAATTTCAATTTTTAAGCTTTACAAAATAGAAGCTGGATCAGTATCGCATGCTGTTGAAGTATGGTACATCAAGAGCTCTTTCCGTTAAGTACATGGCGGTTTTTTAATAGTATTATATTTGTAAACGTACATACATCTTTTCTGACGAATAAAAATTCTGCTGATGCATGTAGTTTGGAAGCCATTTTATCTCGCCAAAACAGTTTAGTTTGTCTGATAATTAGTTAAACCCTGTTATAGTTTTACTTATTGGCATAATCTTATTGAGAGGAGTTTGTTTAACAATCCATGTACGTGTGATGTGTTCCGTTGTTAACCAATTACACAAATATGTATGCTTCTCTGCTGGGTGCATAAGAACTGAGAGCGTAAACAAGATCTGAGACCGTTTCCTATTATTTTCTCTTTTAGATATGGTGAGAAGAAAAGTGTTTCCTGCGTGCTTTTTATTTCTCACGTGATTCTAGCTTCGATATTGTCGAGAAAGCGGATACTTATTTTGTTTAATTCAAATGAAGTAAGATAATTCGACATTTCGTGGATCAGTCCACCGTGAAGAAGAAGAAGTATGTAAGAAGAAAGACTGAAACTGTATAATTTCAATGTTTATGCTTTGCAAAATAGAAGCTGGATTATCCTGTGCTCAAGTACGCGTATCAAGAGCTGTTGAGAGTCTTTTAAACTTATTTTCTCTTTTAGATATGGTGTTTCCAACGTGCTTTTTATTTCTCATGTGGTTCTAGCTTCGATATTGTTGAAAAAGCGGAGATTTTGTTTAATTCAAACCGAAGGAAGATAATTCGACATTTCGTGGATCAGTCTACCGTGTTGGAATGCTATGGACTTTTTACCTGAGTGACATCGGTACATTTGTTTCATTCTGAATCTTTAATTGTAAAATTTTATTTTATATTGCATTATAGTAGATGGACACTAGATGAAAGAAATATGAAAGAAGAAAGACTGAAACAGTATAATTTCAATGTTTATACTTCACAAAATAGAAGCTGGAATATCCTGAGCTCAAGTACGCGTATCGAGAGCTGTTTAGGGATTTCTAAACAATGTTTTCTTTGAAATATATCTTAACTGACGAATAAAAATTCTGATGATGCATGTAGTTTGGATACCATATTATCTCGCTATAAAACAGTTTAGTTTGTCTGATAATAACTTAACTCTGTTTTAGTTCTACTTCCGGTCTTGGTAAGAAAGAATGATGTACATGAGAGTAAACATTTCCAAAAGTTATTTGACATAATCTCACTGAGAGGAGTTTGTTTAACAGTCCGTGTGATATGTTTGTTAATACAATTACACAAATCTGCATGCTTCTCTGCTCTGTGTAAAAGAACTGAGAGTGTAAACAAGATCTGAGACAATTTCCTAGTTATTTTCACTTTAGATATGGGAAGAAGAACAATGTTTCCTACGTGCTTTTTATTTTTCATGTGTTTGAGAAAGCGGAATTTTGTTTAACCGCATGATCAAGTAAAATTTCCGCTCGAAATAACACAAATAATAATGATTTCTACTTATTTCTTTGCAACTCAAGTGCTTTGGGAACTAGTGTAGATTACGACTGACCACAAACAATATCACAGCTTGATATTAACCTCTTATTCAACAATGCGGTTGCCCTCAAGTTCAAATTAATATGTTTGCATTTTGCCTGGATCACCAAACAAGTCATCACTCCACAAGCCAATTTCGGTGTCAGGCAAAAAGGGTTTTGAATATTTTGCTTTTATCGAGATGTTTCCTTGCGTCCTGCTAAATAAGCTGCTTGAATAGTTTATGAAATACGCGTTGGTCGGATTTTATTTAACTGTTAGCGTTACATTATACCCAAATTTGAAAGAGACCTCTTTTTTGCTTACCTCCCGCTAACGATGTCTGAAATTTTCTTAGACAGAAAGAGGAAAGACAATCGTTTTGTGAATGTTTGCGTTCCATATGTGAAGATAGAACTGAAGAAGATAGAAGATTAAACAGTGAAGATGATCGAACTAGTTTCCTGATCTTAATTTTTCCAGCGTCAGTTTTCATAGTTAACATGTGATAAGATAAGTTACACAGACAACCATGTCACCCATTGAATTGAAGTATTCTGCTATTTAATTGTTTTCATGAAGAAAAGAGTTGCATGAATCCAGGGATTCAATTGATATGGGCTTGGAGCTAATGAAGCTTTCTTTCAATTTTACAGACTGACTAGACTTCGTCTTTATAAAGTTAGTGGTAAAAAAAACGTACAATCTTTATATCTTTTATGTTCCACTGGTTCACCTGTTTGGTTTTGAACAATAAAATTTGATGTATTGCAGACAATGTTTACTGAATACACTATAATTTCGGCAGGTTAACAAATATACGCTCAGAAATTTAAGAATCATAAGGAACGCATGAAGTTCACGCATAACATGATCACTAACTGATGGAGATTTTCTCTATTGCAAGAGTTAGTGTTTTATCGCAAGGTTCAAAACTCATATTTCTTACATTTCCAATTTTTCTTCTAATTCAAATGTTGTGTGTATGAAAAGGTAGTCGGTCGTCCAACGAAATAAAATGTTGTCCTTTTGTGTTTTGTAAACTTTGCCCTGTTTACTAGGGATAGAACTCTAACGAACGAGACTCAATTAAACTGTTTTATTCCGCTCTCGTATTCGCTTATTTACATCGGGTGTGTAAAAAGCTACTCTGCAAAATTTGTAAGAAATCACTCTCTTATACGATATTTTCTACATGGTGATTGGTTGTTGCCGAGTACTGATTTAAAAAGGTCATTCAAGGTTGCGTTAATTATGTAAACCATTCAATGTCCATAATGTTCGCACTCATCATTTGACATGTGTCACGCACGAATCAAAGTCTCCGACATGTGCTCTATAAATTTTTGATCAAAAGGGATTCCCTTTTTGTGGCTCTAATTACTAATTTACGTTGAGCCATGTTACCGGCAAATAACGTTTCTCCGCGTTGATGAAATTACTCAGGGGCCTTGCAAAAACGAAATACATTAAAGAAATTATAATCATAAATAAATAATCTGGATTGACCTTCCTTGGTTACACGGAAATAACAAAGTAAAGGAGACATTGGTGTTCATTTGACTGAAGCTTGACACAGAGTGCCAAATAAGTTACAATGGGAGTCGGCTTAAAATTTGAAAAGGAAGCAAATTAGATAGGCCAATTTTTGAAACTATTCGAAATTGAACCGGCTGCTTATAAAACAATAAACCAATGGCAAATTGCACAAAAGAAACTGCAGGTGAAATATATCTAGAAAACTCGCGCTCGATGTGTCAACATTTTTTCAATGCTAATAACGCCATGCTTCTGTTTGTTTATTTAAGCAAACGTCTATTTTTATAATTAAAAAATTCATAGTGTGTCAGAATTAACTCTATTGACATTAGGGTTTGAATCAGAATCTTGCAAGTGTTGCCGCTTGCTCCTTTACAGCTGCGCCAACCCATTCTGGTTAGGGATCATTCTTTGAAGAACCATGTTATTAACACTTCAGGAATTTTTAAGCTTATTCTGTGCCATTATACTGCTGTTGATCCTCTATGTCTTGGTTAAAGTCAGAAAAGCTGTGCGTCAAAGGGAACCCGTAGCGATTGAACACGATCCAGCACTTGTAAGAGAACCTGAAGTAATCAGAAACAGGCAGAGGGGCTGGCGACAGGAAAGCGAAAACCACAGTGTTCGGATGAGGAGAAGCTGCGCCATTGAACATGATGAACGTCAAGGCTGAAACAGTTTTTACTTGTTCAATCTATTCCTAACAGGAGAAGAAACTCTGGTACTCACAACAACTTTGTTTCATTTCCTCCTGCTGAGCAAGTTTTTCCGCCTTCATAATATTATTGCACAACCCTCAAGAAACAGACTCTGTTGTCATGTTGGACATGCATGCTTTTAAATTTACTTGGTTACGTTTTTTCCCTGTGCAGACAAAAAAATTAAGAAGTTCTATTTCGTCTTGCGTGGCGCCACAGGGAGATGTATTTAAAATTGGTTAGAGCCGAGGGTAAACGGCATCTGATTATTGTTCTTAAATATTTGACTTGGTCCATTTTTGCACTGATTATTGAAATTTTGATCAAATATTTCTGTGGAGATATCCTAATCTCTTAGAAAGATAAGAGACAGTTGTTATAGTTATTAGTACTCTATCGTTTCAGTAACAGTAGTTTTCTAGCTAACGATGCCTGATGGCATTATACAGTGCACAAAGTAAGGTTATATTTACATACATTGACGGTTTTGATGAAGCTGGAATGCTGACAAACATTTTATAATTCCATAAGATTGAACGTAACACCAGTTTTCTTTTGAGAGCCAATTTTTATTCATTTGTAGCGACCGATTTATTAAATTTTATATTGAACACCTGCTATCTCTTGTCTCGTAGTCGGCGGCTTTCCCGCCTCTCTCAAAACAAGACAAGATATTCAAATTTCAGAATATGTTTACTTAGAGGTTAGTGCCGAGTGAGTTTTTCCCATTGTGTGACATTTGATGCTAAAAACTTTGTGAGCATTTCATTGTCATGTATTTGCTTTTTGGCTCTCGGTGGTGCTTTATTTCTAATGTACGAGGATATGAAGAATGAGTTCGACCGACGAAACAAATTTAATTTAGGAAGCGAAACCTATTTAAAAAAACAATTAAAAATTCATCGAGTGAGACGAAAGGGCAATATCATTTTATAGTGTTCCGCTATAATGCCACCTTGCCGTGTGCAAAAATTTTTTTTGGGATCACTTTCTGAAGGAGCTTAGACACCAGGCTCAACTAGGGAACCAAGCCTTTTGATGACGTAAACAATTTTTCACTCACCACCCCCGACTGGTTGAAGTGTAGTTGGAGGGGGACAGGGAAGGAAACATTTTTGTTACTTGCGCGGGAAAAAAACAAATGAGAAGTTATCTATTACCTTTTTTTTGTTGTTGTAATTTTCCAGAAAAAACAAATGGGAAGTTATCTATTACCTTTTTTTGTGTAATTTTCGCGGGAAATAATATTACCTTATCTCGCTCCGCTCCGTACATAAACGAATCTTCTGCCTTTGGTTATAATACACTTTCTTCGTTAATTCTAAATATTACTCACGGTCAAATGGATCCAAAGGGAATTTCAAACCTTGGAAATACTTGCTTTCTGAATAGTGTCTTGCAAGCTCTGCTCTCAGTGACATGTTTTTCCGAAGGACTCACTGGATTGCAGCACAATCACAAGAAGTGCACCTCATCTAAAACAGGTCTTGAAAATGTATTCAATATTATTTTAGCACGTCAAAATAACATTGATATTGGAGTGGAAGACATAAAATCCCAGCAGGCAAACAACATCAACCCATCGGTGAACTGTGTAATTGAACCAAGTACTTTTTTGATGAACCACAAAATTCGTCATCAGTGTGGTAATCCGCTTAGTTATTCTTGACATTAAGCTTATTTCGACTTTATGAAACAATTAAAATACGTATATTAAAATACGTATTTGACAACTGGATAATCTTGTTAGAACGTCACAGGAAGTTGTATCTTGTACGGAGCTACGAGTAAAATGTTTAAGGCCTTTTCACTGTTTATGGCGGTAAATTTATATTAGTCCTGGAAGCTTTGCAAGTCGTAGTTCTTTGCTCGATTATTTTTTGACACTGTTGTGTTGCGCGTTCATCTAAAATGTGCGTGTACGAGTACTAGGAGTGCAAAGAGTGAAAACGGCACGCAAACCTAACACTTTCGACCCCTCCCCATCCCCCTCCCCCAGCCCCACCCTCTGGACAAATGAGTAGTTTCTGGACCATATTGACTTGATAATCTTGGTAACTCCTAAATTGACTATGCCAATTTCCTGTGGATTAAATTAATTACAATCACAAACCTGTAGACAGCAAAATTAAATCCAGGAATGGTGTCCCTGCCACATGGAAATTTTTGTTTTTGGTTTCTTGTTTTTTCTGAGGGGGGGGTAGAGTTCAACCCCCCCCTCCCCTTTGAAAAATTCATTTCATGTCAAGCATTTCCTTAAAAAATTTTGGCACTTTTGGACCCCCTCTCCCCTGGAATTTTCAATGATCCTACTTGGGGTGGGAGTGTGTTGATCTTTCAATTCTTTCTAGAACTACACCTTTACTACACATTCTTTCTTACAAAAAGTGAATTTTGTGGTCAAAATGATCTCTATAATAATCACCTCCACCCTTACATTTTTCTTTTGCATGTGGGAGAATAAACATTGACATTGACATTGACAACAATGACAACAGTTCTATTTGCACTCAACATTTACATTTTTAGTTTAGCCAATAACTACAAGAAAAGTCAAATACTCATCACAAAGACAAGCTACCATAGTATTTCTTATACCCAATCACACACTTTATTAGTCAGTATTATTCAAACATTTATCCTGTTCCATTAGTGGTGTTTGTCTATTCATTCTTAAGGGTTGTACTATACAGAGCTTCCTGAAGGACTATTCTAACCCAGTGGAGCTGGAATCATCTTATTACTGTAGCAGGTAACAAATTTTAATAGCATTAAACCTAACACCAAAAGGACACACAAATACAACTATTTTTTTGATAACTGCTACAGTGCTTAACACTATAAACTACAATGCACAAAGCAGACTATTTTCTTCCAGTGCAAGAAATTAGGAATGTCAAAGCTACTACAATTGTACAAATTCAAGTTCTTATGCATGGATTGAAAAGAGTAGGAGATGCAGTCCCTGTTGCTGTGGTCTGGTCTCTGTGTCTGTGTGTTGTGAAGAATACAATTCATTCCTGTAATCAATTGAGAAAAGGCAAATAATGAAATAAAAATTCATACAAATACAAAATGCAATAAGTCCACATTAGCTTATTTGCTGCCTTCAATACAACATCATTTAACAAATAAAGAGATAATGATGACAACAAGGATGATGATGGTAATGATGGTGATGGTGATGTCAAGGATCATGGTTAGTGGTATAGGAGACTGACTGGGTGACCTCCAGTAACTAGAAGATGAAGAAGCAACAGTATGTGTAATGCCTCATTCCATGCTGTCTAGTTACTTGAAAAACTAGTAGCCCCCTGCCCCCCTCCCCTTGCTGATTCCTGTCTATATATAATGAATTGCACAAATATTAAATTATGCATTCTTTCATTTTTACTACATCAGTTGCTCCCAGAGTACTGATGCATGGAAGAGGCTAGTCACATGCCAGGCACCTCTGTCATTTTGCATTCAAATGGTAAGATTTCAAAATGATGGAAAAAAACTTCACAACTTAATAGATTACAAAGAGAAAGTGTTATTGTCCATGAGGGTACCACCATTTCTTCTGGTCATTATGTGTGTTACCTAAAAAGAGAAGAGAGGTGGTATTTTTCAAGTAATACCACAGTTCGACAGTCTTCACATCTTGAAGCTACAAGCCAGGAAGCATATCTCCTCTTCTATGAAAAAGATGAGGTTGAAGACATGCAAGAGGTTACACATATTTCTTCTATGTCTGTTAAGGTCCAAAACTGTCTACCACAGATACCCAGTATGCCTCTAAAAAGGAAGAAGTTTCCTGTCAAGTTTTGTCTTCCACCTGGTTACTATGCATTAAAGGCTGAAAAACCTGGCATTTTCAAGACAGCTACTGGAAGTATACCCTGGAAATATTCTACACTGGATGTAGCATCAGTATTAGCAAAGCAGAGGGAATTGCCATGGCTGGGGTCCAAATCTCAGGGAATCCTAGAATTAAAGCATGGGAGCCAACTGATGTTGAAAAGCTCCTTCCAGCTAAACACAAGATAAGTGACGGCAAACTTTCCAATTTTGTGATAGACTATATTTTTCTACTGATAGAAAGTCAGTCTCAAGCCAGTAACAAGAAAGTTTTTACTGTCAACTCCGATGTTTATAACAACATGGCACAATTCTCAATGAATATTTTCTTGAAGCATAAGTATGACTTGCTTTATGAGAACATTTCAGCAGCAGACATGATTCTGTGCCCAGTACTGCATGGATCATATATTATCAGAGAGAATCCAACATGAAAGTTCGTAAAAAATTCAACAATCAGAAAAGAAGAAGGAATCTTTCACACAATGTTAGAAAGAACTTACCAAATGCTGGGCCTAAAAGATAGAGCAATCATTGGAATGAGTTCTGAATCCATTTTTACAGAGCTATAAAAATGGAAAGAACTTAGCAATACCCCATTGGACACAACCATTTTTCCTAACAGCTGTCTAAAATTATTGAAGCAATAACATTAGCTGCTTTCATCTGAACTGATTTTTATCTAATCAATGCCAGCACATGAATACTCAGAGAAGTTGGAGTAGTTTCATTGCAAATTTTTCAATATTCTTTGCAGCAAAGGATGGGAAAAATTAATTATTATAAATAATTATTATCATCATTATCATTGTTATCATTGTTATCATTGTTATCATTATTATCACTATTATCATTATTATCACTATTATCATTATTATTATTATTGTGTTTCAAACTTTACCACTTCCCTTCCCCAAAGCAGCTACATGTATACAATACAGGGCCTTTTAAAAAGTCCTCAATGTTTAATGCCTCGAGGCTTGCTGGTTTGGCAGTCAGTGGAAAGGTAATGAAAGAAATACATTCAGCTGGATTTATATGATTATAATTAACATTCAAATATTGATTCTAACTCTGCACTGACTCAGGATATAAAAAACAAGACATTGATTGCATTATATATGGTGGCTTGATGCAAATGAGCCAAGAGAGCTTTTTTTTTTTCAGGTACATGATCATAAAAAAGCCCCATGTTCTGTAGTTGTAAGTCATAGGGTGAAATTCAGTACTTTAACTATATTCAGTAGACCTCAATGCAGTTTTCAACACCACCTTAATGTCAAATAATTTTTGTGACAATTCTGTTATCATAAAAATATCAGTAATACTGCAAATTTCAGCAACAGTTGTACACGTTATAGGAAAATGATTCTTCTGTAAAAAATTTTTCTTCTAGCAGACTTAAATTTTCTGAAAAAAATAACATACAATGTATGGAAAAACTATCACAAACAACAGGGCAGATTCAAGGAAAGGTACAGCCATAGCCAGTATGAAGCAAACATCCCCACCACTCCCAAAATGCATTATCAGTTGCCTCAGATGTCCAGGCTGTCCAGGGAACAATTTAAACGTTAAATAAGTACAGTTTGGCGTATTCAGATTAATTACTGCTAGGTGCATTATTTTATGACAACGTACTTTAACAAGTTAGGTATATATATATATTTCATATCACAAAAGCAAATAATTTCTGGTGTTATCGCTAATTGGGATATCAGATCAAGAAAGTATAAGGTTATTAATAAAGAGTTTAATTTTGGCTGAAGGTTTTTCGAGTTATTAATTTGACAATTCACTGTACGTTGTAAAATTACAAAGCAAAACACTAAATTTAGGTTGAAAAACACTAAAATACTTACTTACCTTCGGTCTCAAAACGTTTTTCACTATACTGCTGTAAAAATTTGAGTTTGTGTTTACTACAAGCCGATGTTTCTTGTATACTCCAATGTGACGACATAAGCTAGTGGCAAAAAAGGTCACGCAAGCAAGCAAAGGCCTGGGCACAAATTCAGTAGGCTTGGCTACTGAGTTGAGCCTGGTTTCTAAGCTCCTTCAGAAAGTGATCCCAAAAAAAATTTTTGCTTGCCTGTAGGAGGAACAGAACGGACAAAACATGTCACGATAGCACATCGGAAAAAATACGAACGAAAACCGGAGCAACAAAACCATAACGGCAGCACTAAACGGTCCAAACTTTTGTTTTAAACGTCCACTATACGCTTAAATATTTAAGCGACAACGTTGTAGTGAAACAGATATTTATTCTATGGCATAAAGACACTAACTATTTATGTTTGTGTTGTTTTCGCCTTTTCGGCCGTTAATTTATACGCGATCGTCACGATTTTCGAATGTCTGCGTATATTATCTGCATGCCATTTAAGAAGTGAATTCTTGCAGTCAACTGATTGTCTATGCTTAAATCAAATTTTATTTTCCAAATCTGAACAGTTGAATGTATTGAATACAAAATTTATAAACAATAAGAGTCTCTCCATCTCGCAGTAAATTTCCGAGTCTTCGAACTAAAGACATATAATAATAAAAATGAGTTTATTGGATAACACAATTACCGGTAAAACCAGTAGTTCGCATTGTGGTCCACGACCACATGCCATCCGCCCACGACCATATGCTATCCGCCAGCCGGGAGGTCAAGGTCAAGGTCAAGGGAAAACCTGTGCTCTCTGTCTTGAATTCTTAGCCATCCTCTGCAAAACAATAGTGGGAAATGACTTGAGGCGTAGGGTCGTAAGAGACATAAACACGTCCAGCCATTTGCGAAATTCTAATATGAATATTATTTCATTTTTTAATCCACGTCTTTCTCGGCGTTTCTGTTCTGACTGTCAAAGGTCCCTGATATCGGTTTATCCCAGTTCTTAGAATAATTCCTATTGGGAATTAAACGCTGGTCACATTTGTGATGTTTAAGTTAAGATCTGGTACCGTAAAGAACTCTAAAGGTATCTAGTAATTCGTGTAGTAATTCGAAAAAAATAGGAATTTGATATTTTTTATATTAACAATTTCCTCGGTGTTGACGTTCTGATTGCCTAAGGTCTCTAATATTTTGGCCTTCAGCCATTTCCCGAGCTTATTTCCTCCCCCGTTACCCTTTAAGGTTATACTTAAATAACTGCAGAGAAATTTGAACGTCAAGTTCACTTAGCATTTAAATTATGATATTTAAGCTGAGACGTGATTGGAACTAAATATCAGAAACCATCTGTCGCCTTCATTTTATGTACAGTTTAAGTTAAACTTGTCGCGAGTGGCACACTTTCAGGTACTAATCAGAGAAAATAGCAAAGGTATATGCAAATGTCGTCGCTTTGCACGTGATCTCATTTGTTTTTCTTTTTTTGTCGAAATTGAATCAGTTACGTCATTTAAGCTCGTTTGTTTTGATTAAAAGTTGATATGGAAAAAGGATCTTGTATCTTTGAAGCCTGGTCTGGGATTGATGGCGGCAAATGTCTCTGTCTTAGAACATTTTATAGTAATTTTTTTGCCATTAGATGACAAGGTTTGAAAAGTAAAAGCTATAAAAGTTAAGAGCTGACCAAAAGCAAATTGCTGTTTGGACATTCTGGTTTTTATTTTCTTCGAGTGACCTTTAAAGATAAGAAACAGTACAAAATAAAAAAGACCTCCGATAGGTTTTCGTGTTGTTGTTGTTTTTTTTTATTTTAAGCGTGTGGACGGTACTTGATTTTTAATTCTCAATTAGTCATTGAGAATTAAAATTCAAGTGATTATTTATGTGTGTGAATAGATATCTTTGGACAAAGCAACTTTCTGGAGAGTATTAGTTCACCTTCAGATAAAGAGATGATTTTAAGATGGGCTGATATTTTATTCCCAACTCTAATTTAGTAGCACACTGTAGGGAGCTGAAGAATATCTTGATGAATTGATTTTATCGAAGGCAGAGTGCTTGTTGGCGAATATTTAAATTTGCCACACATAAACGAGGTGACCATTCTTTGGTTTTTATCGCAGAGATTCTAATCCCGTTTAAAAGAAGCACCGTTTACCAAAAACGCTAGCCTGCGTTACTGGCGGTCTGCGATTTTGAGGGCGGAGACGGAGAGAAAAATGAAAAACCGCCCCCAAAATCACAGACCGCCAACAACGCAGGCTACGAAAACGCCAGTTGTATTGTGTTCTCAGTTATTTTTTGTGGATTTCAGACGGAGAATTTCATATCACTTTCTATTAGAACTACAACAGAAAATTAAGGAAAAAATAGTCAAATAAAACTTGAACATAAAATTCCGTCTACTGCTTCCGGGTAGTTTACTTCCGGGTTCCGCCATCTTGAATTTTTTTCCGAGAGGTCCTAGGGATGAGTTTGTGTAATCAAAATGGCGGCTTTTTTTGCATCGTTATAAATTTATTCCTAAGATATTCCAGCGAAGTATGGAAGGTCTACTCGCATACGACAGTTGTTCATCGTCTGAAGAGAGCGATGAGTCCCCAAAAAAGAAACCAAAGGTTACGGAATCTGATAACATCATAATTTACGCGGGGAGCAATAGAAATACCGAGAATGGAAAGTTAGAATCTCCTCTCAAGCCTGGAGAGCAATGTAGATTATTTTCAAATAACCTAACTGAATCAAAACATATTGAAAATACCTGTAACTCATCCGTGAGTACTCAAAACGATTTTTGTGGACTCTTAATTGATGATAATCATAAAACCTCTGCGCGTGGTTATTTTCGGACGAGTACTGAGAAAAATACGAAATCTCCAGCACTGTTCAATTCAGGTAGCCAGAAAACGATGTCATCTTTGTTTAGTTCAGGACTAAACGTCAAACCTTACGTGTCTAAGAGACAAAGAGAGAAATTGGTTCAAGCAACATCCTTATCCCTTATGGCAAATCAGCCGTTACAAGACATCGATTTAACCTTGAGGAATGGCTCACTGAAAGGAGCAAATTATCACCCAGATAAAGCCGAATTTACAAACCGCAAGGAAACAGATCAAGTATGCAGATCATCAAAGAAGTTGCATTTAAATCTTAAAGGTCACACCCAGGGTGTCAACTGCATCAGTGGAATGTTACAGAGAGTAATAATCATTTGTTGTTGTCTGCATTTATGGATCATAAAGTTTGTGTTTGGGACACACGAAAAGGTGGAGCTTGTACGCAAAGTTTGACATGTCATACTGAAGCAGTCAAAGATGCCAAATGCAGTCACTGTGGTCACAAGTGTTGAGTTGTGGTTATGACAAAACTGCAAGACTGTTTGATGTGGAAACAGGTATTTGAAACATTTATTGTGGGTGTATAAACAAAGTTGTGAATGTACAACTTTGCTCTACATTATGAAAATATTAAGAAAGAGACAGGTGATAAGATGAAGGAAACATAACTAGGTGGAGAGTGTTATCTTGTATACTCAGGTGTGGTTTGGCACATTGAAGTTTGTGTGTATGTGTGTGATTGAGGGTGGGCAGGGGAAGCTCATCCTGTATATTAACCCTTTACACCCTAACATCAGTATGTATATTCTCCATACTGTTCTCTGTATGTTTCCTAAGGTGCTGACAAGAAGAGTTTGGTTAGCAGTGTAGAGCCTCATGACCTTAATGTTTGATTCAGGGTTGATATACAGTAGTAAGGAGAAAATTGATGTTAGTCATTCTAAGGAGTTAAAGGGTTAAGCCAGGTACAAACTGTTACTTAAATTATCCTAAAAACTCCTAATGTCTGCTTCTTGAAACACAGGTTGGTGCTGTTCAAAGGTAAAAGGCTTAGTACCAGATATAATTTTGCTAAGCATAATCTTGATGAAACAATATGAAAAGATTACAAGACTAAATATTTTGCCAAACTTATGCTTTACTGCGCTGGAACCTGAAACATTGAGGGCTGAGCACCCCACCAAATATTTGCATGGAGAGCTGGAGCTTCCCCCTCCCTGCCACTGCCCCTATTCTTTGTGCATTTCAAGGGGTTAATTTTATCAGTTTGGTAGTGTATTGACATTGTTAGTTATTTAGGCTAAGCCATAATTGATTTGGTGTGTATTCTATATTCCCATGTCTAGTGCTACAAAGTGTGTCTGTGATTAAATTAGATACTTAAAAATTTATTGATTTATGCTGCTTCTTATTTTGACAGGAAGGGAAATCAAAGTGTTTCCGTACAAAAACGAGGTGACTTGTGTCCAGTTTCATCCTAGTGATTCCACCCTGTTCATAGCTGTGACTTTTAAATCTTCCATTCTTTGTTGGGACAAGAAGACTGTAAGTGTGAGTGCACAATTACTGGACTGATGTCCTAAAATCTTGATGTAACAATAAATTCTTGTTATATTAATAAGTAAACATATTTTTCTATTTAAGAAGTTCCTTTACCTTAGAGTGAAGGTAGAGTTTTGAGATCCAACTAAGTCCACAAAATTTCCTAAGATGTGTTGTATTTTTTTCCTGTGTATGATAAAAAAAGAGATTTGATGTGATATTGAAGGCTGATTGATTGGTCCAGTATTTTCCAGGCCCCTAGATGCAGGCTAATTTTTTGCAGCTTTGTTGCTAGTGCCGCAAAGCCTAAGACAGCGCCCTTATTACAGGCATGAGCGATTGACTCCTATTAACTGATAAGGAAACTGTTACAATGTGAACTTTGTTTAATACATTTTTCTCAAAAATGGATGAAACAGATTGTAAACTACAGTGTAACTATCACAAGTGGTAACTTTTTGAGCACTTGACACAATTAAAAATGGTCAGGCTACAAAAAAATGCCAGCCACACAGGCTGGTGGGAACTTGGTGGTGGGAATAAGTTTTTTGTCATTGAACCACAGTTAGATAATAATTGGATGGAATTTTCATTGGGAATGTATATTTTTGGTAGATTGCATCAACATACTCAGCTCTATTTGGTCAAGTACAGGATATAACATTTCTACCAGGAGTAGAAGAATTTGTCTCTGCTGCTGAAGTTGTCAGACAGAATTCAACAGACAAGGGGATCATGGTGTGGGATTTTAGATCAACAGCAGTTTTATCAAATCAAATTTATCAGGTGTACTAAGTAGACTGCACTTGGAGCAAAGTACCCCAAACCCTTTACAGCCTAACATCAGTATGTATATTCTCTATACATTTCTTCAGGTGCTGACAAGGAGAACTTGTTGAGCAATCAAGAGCTTCTTCAGTTGGTGATCATTTCCTTTACTCTTGTGACCTAGTAAGGTGTCATTAAGGGGTGATATTGTAAGGAGAAATTAGATGCTAATCACTTGTATTTTACTTATGGGTGATAAAAGTATATTAATTTTGGTATTTTCAGGAAGCCTTTACATGCACTTGCTTGAAGGTCCACCCTTACAAATCACATTTTGTGGCACAGTCAAATGGTGACTACATTGCTTTGTTCTCAACAAGAAAACCATATAAGCTGAATAAGTTTAAAAGATACAAAGGCCATGAGGTAATAAACTTTAATATGGTACTCTAACAATTGCCTTATTATGGCATAAAATCCTGAAAAATTCCCTACTCTTAGAGGTTGGTCCATCAGAGAAAAAAATATTCCAGTGAAAATCCTTTGGTTCACAAGTCCACATGGTGAAAAGCCCATCTAAAAAAAAACTGTTCCCCACCCCCCACTTAAATTCCTTGTCAGGAATCCCTATTCACATGCCACTGTTCCCACCCCAACTTTGACTCACTGCCTCAATAATAATAATAATAATAATAATAATAATAATAATAATCTTGAAGCAAACAGAACAGTGATATTTACTTTTATGTTGAAAATGCTATGATGAGAAAGTGTGACGTAGAAGCAGATTTCAAAGTCAGATCCATCCCTTAAGGGAATGTAAAAGGCTCGACAAGAAAAAAGTTTTGATAAAACTGAACACTTCTTTCTTATTAATCTTTAATTTGTTACTATTAGGTTTGTGGTTATCATATTGGATGTGATTTCAGTCCTGATGGAAAAATAATTTGTTCTGGCTCAGCAGATGGGAAAATTTTTTTCTGTGATCACAGCATGGCTCATGTGATGAGGACAATAGAGGCTCACTCTGCTCCATAAACAGATGTTGCCTACCACCCCACCCTACCCAGCTGGGTGGCAACCTGTGGGTGGGATGGGCGGGTTAAAGTTTGGACATAATATCTGAGCAAAGCAATTTTCAAATAATAGTTCCAAGATCAACCAAGGATCGTTTACAATTGGTTTTGTGTTCCTTTACTCTGTGATTGGTCTGGAAAACTCCATTCTCAACGTCCACTCCACCAGATATTATTGACCCTTTACACCCCAAGAGTGATAAGCATCTAATTTCTCCTTGCTGTATCACCCCTGAATCACTCATTAAGGTCATGAGAATACCAGCCACTGTCTTAACCCCTTCATTCCCAAGATATTGTTGGTAATTCTCCTTACTGTGTGTCATACAATTCTTATGATGTTAGTTTGGAGAATTTGGTATTGGATCAACTAATAATCCCCTAATTGATATGTTTCTTTATTCTTATCACTTAGTCAGCTTCACTTAGCAGTAATAATGTAAGGAGAAATTCTGTCTTGGTCACTCATAGGAGTTAAAGAGTTAGTCAACTAGATTTAATATAAAAACTAATAAATAAAATATATAAAAGCCTTGTTCACTTGCATTTTCCCATTCTTTGGGCAGTTTTCTTGTTTTCACTTTGAGTTCACGTTGGCTTCCTGAGATGCATGTAACTATCTGTGCTCTGATTGGCTTTGATCACTTTTGGATTTACCACACCACAGTGGAAGTGTACATAATTCAAATTTCTTTGGTTCCCCATTATTGCAAGACAATTAAAATCTTAAGCAATTATCTGTTCATGAATATACTCATATTTTATTCAAGTCTTATCTCCTTGATATAAAGTTGCATATGAAATACTGATCAATCTTTAATCCAACTATTAAGCATACACTTGACACCAAACCACATAGGATCTTTCTTTCTTCATTCCTGTTCCTATTCCTTTGGGCACTCATATATCAAGACGGTCAACTAAAATCATTACATCAAGGAGTTACCTAAGTGTTGTGCAATTGTAGCTTAAAGAATAATCTCAATTTTGGAAAAAGGCATGCAGGAATGAACCCTTTAACTCCCAGGAGTGATTTATATGTAACTTCTCCCTACAATATCCATACATTAACCAACAAACATTTAATGAGATTACTCAAACTTATCAGTTAGAGGTTGTTATCATGATATAACACTAAATTCTTGTAACTAAATTACAAGGAAATGTGTAACAGCTAGATGGGAGAATTAACAATCAGATCGTGGGAGTTAAAAGGTTAAAAGAACCAAAAAGAAAGGTAGAGACTAGCAATAAGTTTCGCTTTGAATAAGAACTATGGAACATTATCACAAATTATTGCTTACCAAAGTTTGTGGGTCTTGATTACTTTAGAGAATTATGGTCTAAAACTTGTCTTCCATTCCAAAAACAATCTTGATTACACATGGTCTTATTCTGAACTGAAATACTAACGATAATTTTCTATGTTAAAAGCGCGTATCAGAGAGGTGTCAATCTAACCAGAAATATTTTGCAGTTTCTCCTGGAAGCAGTAACATTCAGCCTTAAAGGAAGCAAAAAGTATGGAGAATAATAACTGATGTGAGGGTGTAAAGTGTTATTCAAATCTTAGGGTGTATCCTTGGAATATGGAGTATTTTTTAGGCCAAATTTAGTTCCTAACTACCAGGTTTAAACTGGGGCTAAATTGTAACATCTGCACTACTTAACTTTTGCGAAGATATTGTCATTATTTTAAATTCATCCAATTATGGAAAACAAACTATGAGGCAAGTGAAAGTCTTGATGAATAATTTTGAAGAGAGTTCAAGGCTGGATTTAAATGTTGTCCAGCCCTCATTTCCTTGGAAATGTATGTATGCCGTGCTCTTGTCAATCATAAACAAAAGCTCGCTGCCTAGAAGAAAAGAATATAAGGTTTTAGGGTATCTTTGCAGTTCTTTATGGTAAAAAAAAAAAGAAATCTTTTTTCCCGGCTGGCGGGATCGTACTCTTTGCTTTTAGAGCGTTTCCTGAACAAAAGCTCTGAAGTCGAAAAACGGCTGTGTTGGCAAGTGACAGAGATTCACTGGAAAGGTGAAGCTGTTCGAGAGACATTTATATAACACGTTGTATGATATTCCATGCACTCGCCCCAAATGAGGGCTGATATTAATCGAATAAAGTAATTTTATTAAGTGTCGTTAAACTTAGAACAAAAGTTTTTCCAGAGACCAATAAGAGCTAAGTTAAATACCACAAAGAGCCAATGAGAACTCATAGAGATAGCGAGCATACCGATTGAAGCACGGGAAATGGAATCGATCAAGTCGCGGTTGGTTTTAGTTTTGCGACTGATTAGTTGAGGGGATGGTACATGTTTCATAAAACAACCAAATGGCAAAATTAAGCAAAACTAAAGCAATCCTAGAATGCGTTTGACACTCAACTGAAAACTTCCCATCAAGGTACGTTTCCAGGTTTTTTCTTTGTGTCCTGCTCGTGACAAGACGAAAAACTCCTTTATTTCTTTACGAAGCTCACAATTTATCAGCTTTCTATTTCCTCACAGACGAAAAAAACACCTTATTTTATTTCTTCACTAAGCTCAAAATTTATCAGCTTTCTGATTCCATTTATTCACATAACACTTTGAAAAATGCGGATCCCGGCAGTGCTTGTAGGACTGGGCCCAGTTGCTCGAAGGCCGATCAGCGCTAACCCAGGGTTAGAGTTTAATCCAGGTTTCTTTATTTCTCTTTTCAAAGTCTTTTAGGGAAAAATTTCCCTAGTTGTTTTATTAGAACATCCGATGATCAAATTGCAAGCAAAAAGATTTGAACTTAATTTTCATTCAAAACTTACAGACCTGACATCAAATTCCACACTAAACCTTGGTTATCGTAACCCAGCTTTGAACAACCTGGGCCAGGTGTCATATATGAACTTAGGGTCTTTGTAACTGAATTGTAGAACATCGGAGCACAGAATCCCAATTCTGAGATTTGACTCTTGGCGGGACTTGTATATTTTTTTGAAGTGTAGGAAAAAGACCAAGCTCAAAACTTCACCATCTTTCTCAACTCTTTGTTCAAAGAGGGAGTAATTTCCATTCTTTAAATGCTCTTTTTTCGCAGGTGAGAATGGCATCGATAAAATAGGAAAGCAGGATGAGTCGAAATCAGATGGACATACTTGTGTAAAGAATCAATTCGGCCAATTTCTAACGGCCAAGTATGTGATTATTACTGTGCCACTGACAGTTCTCAAAGATGGTGATATTTTATATTTTATTAAGCTTATATTATGCACTTATATATCCTTTTTTGACCTATGGAATAATTATCTGGGAAAATACCTATAAGACCACTCTTCAACCAATTTTCATTTTACAAAAAAGAGCTATGCGATTAATTACCTTTTCTAGATTTGATGAGCACTCTAGTCCTTTATTTAAATCTCTTGAAATTATAAAATTCCTAGACCTAGTAACTTTTAATTTAGCAATCTTTATGTATAAATATCATAATCAATTATTGCCATCAGTCTTTAGTTCTTTTTTTAGTAAAATTTCGCAAATCCATACCTATAATACAAGGCTTGGTGCAAAACAGTCTTATTATCTTCCAAAAAGCAAGAACAAATTATGGTATATTCAATATCAGATTTCAAGGTCCATCAGTATGGAATTCCATTGACGAAGACATAAAATTATCTTCATAGTCTTTGTTTAAAAAGAAAGTACAGCAGCAATTTATCAAAGATTACTAGACATCTGTATTGTCTGTGTAACTTTAAAATGGAAATAATACTGTTTTGCAATGTATGAATTTTAGTCTCTTTAATATACTGGTAGTTTACCTTTGTATGCGTTTCTGTATCTCTTTGTTTTTGTGTCCCTGACCTAAACATTTAAACATCTTTTCTTTCAACTGGCTGCCTGGCATTTTTAACTCTTAGGTTATTTCGGGCAGCCATCGCCCCTATCATTGTCTGTACTATTATTATAAATTTTTCTTTCTTGTATATTTTGGGGTGAAAAAATAAAGTTGTTGTTTTTGTTGTTGTTGTTGTTGCAAAAAACGAGCCATAGACGGAATAGAAATGAGAGGGAGAGTGAAAATTGTTTGTCGTTTCAAGTCACAATTCTGGCCGGACAACTTAAACCTATTATACAGAGTAAGGGGCTTTGTGAGCCAAATATGGATGTACACACGTGATTCGACAGAGGGCACTGAGAAGTGTCACCTGATCGTGGGCTTTCTAACGGCTGAGCCCGCAGAAGAGAAAATTAACTTCAGCGGACAGGAAGTCTCAGATGGGTTTCTTCAAGATTTGGATCACATATTTCGGTAAGTGCCCCACCCTTTAAAAAAAGTAGATAGGAAGAATAGAAATTTTGGAGACATTTGTGGAACTTCAGAATTACGGGAGGTAGATACGAAATATTCATCACAGTTTAAGTTGAATTTTTATTTCAAATCTCATTGAAGCCTTGAATAGGCATTAAAGTGCATTTATTCGAGTTTATCAGTGAATTCTAAGTATACACAAAGTGATTTTGGCATAATTGGCAAATCCGATGGTGGCAGTCAAAAACTATACGTATTCTACTAATAATCGCACACAGATTTCAAAAGTACAAAGAGACAATGATTGGATTGTAGTGAATGTATTTTTGGTCATGAATATTTGAATTTATTTTGTGAATATGATTTTGATTATGAACTGTTTACCTTTCTCGAATCATCGAATTGTACAAATATTGCAAATAGACAAATGAATCTTCAAGACCGGTTTTTTAAATATAAACATTTGATGAAGTAGGCGTGTGGTGATCTTTCAAGGTTCATCTACCTGTGAGTTGTTAAACATTTTTCTGGCAAAGCGTAACTCTGATTCTGAAAAGTTATTAAGGTCGCTACTTTTTTCGTTGAAAGGTTTTTGAGAGTCCTTGGGACGCGTTAAGGTAAAGAGGAGATATGTATTGTTTTGAGCTGCTCTTTAAGTTGCTGTTAATCCTTTAACTCCCATGAGTGACCAAGACAGAATTTCTCCTTACAATATCAATACAATATCAACCAGATAAGAGATGAGAATAAAGAATGTATCAAGTTGAGGGATAATTAGTTGATCCAATACTAAATTCTCTGAATAGTCAACATAATCTCTTGTGTCGATTACTTGGGGCAGACTGCGCTGCGACTGTCACCGCGATCTATAATGACGGTGTAATAAGACTTGAAAACTGACTTCTTTGATCGGATTTTGCCGAGTTTTCTCGAGTTAGCGTTAGAGGATGGATGGGAATACCTAACTAAAGATAACTATGCTAACATTTACACTGCTTTCTTTGTCTTCTCTCGATTGCGCCAGAAACACAATGAAAAAACAGATGCTGCGTGAAAGCTTTAGTGCAAGACTGAATTTTTTCCAGTCTTTGTTTTTACTCTAGCTTAATTACTGCTCCGCATTTCAATTATATCAGAAGCGAAGTTGACTATTTACCAAAAATCATCAATGGCCCACAGGATAACAAGGCATCTAAGACTGCTGCGTCAGTTGAAATGCTTAACGGCCTTGAAAACCTCCAGCAAGTCTCAGAATTGTACTTATATGACGCTCTTAACTTGTTGAGTTGCATGACATTAGACGTGAAGACATTAGTTTATCTTTTTGCATCAGAAAGGTAAGCTTTTCACGGTGTTAGATTGCCCAAGAAACATTGGAAATGCACCGAAGAAGGCTTAAAGAAGACAACCGTGACTAGCGTACGTTATTAGGGTAGAACTTTGAAAAATTCTAAAATGAACGATATCTTTATTTTGGTGAAAATAGATAAATTTTCGCCTTTTGGTGACCATAGTCTTCAACAGACCAATGCTGGTTGAGAAAATCATCTCTCACCGAAAAGGCTCTCCTAAGTTAGGAAATGGACTAAACCGTTTGATTGAGAAAAAATGTTAGTCGGGGAACCCTATTGGAGACCCTCATCGAATGGCGTCACTCTGATGAGCGCAACGTATCGTATTTCGGATCTTGCTCGCTTCGCTGATTGAAATGGTAACATGATCTCTTGTAGAATAAAAAAAAATTTATCTTCAAAGTTTCCACGATGAGCAGGTCAAACCTCTTTAGATATTTCTGCAAGGAAAAAGTCTTTTTTTTCAATTACGTGCCGAAGACGCCACTTTGAAATTATTTTGAGATGTTTATCATCTATTGAAGCGTCACGGTTAGAACTGAAAAATTATATCTTCGGATCTACCAGGAATAATTCGCTTATTCAAACGGTAAAACGCTCTCTCTCCAAAGGAAAGAAAAATTTCGTCGTAAATTTTCATGATGCGTCAATCACTCCCTTAAGACGTTTCAGTAAGGTAAAGCTTTGTTTTTTTCACGCGCCATTCTGAAATGATTGTGAGATGTTCATCGTCTTCTATAGTACAGTACGAAACAAACAATAAGTAGCACCGAAAAACAGTGTGATCACCTGCTAACATTTCGTGTAACATTCGAAGCGATTCGAAGAAATCGTCACTAATCGTTAAACGACCGAAGATGTTCCGAAACGAACAAAAGCCAAGAGCAAGGAATATCGAGTAAAACTCGGCAAACTTCGTTGTGGGCGAAGGAGTCGTTCGCATTCTATTGTTACCCTCACTCACTCAACTGGACAACATTATGGCTTCGCCTTCATAGGAAGCAGTAGCCATAAAAAGTGAAATATTTGTTAACCACAATCTGTCAATCACAGGGATATAGATTGAACCGTGATACACATGTACTTGAAGATTCTGCTGGAGACTTGCAAGTTGGGATCAATTATAAACAGTTATTAGATTCGGTTTTTTACGATATCTAGAATAATCAAAACTAAATTAAAATTCTCGAACGTGATTGATATCGACAGCCCGATTTGAGCACTTATAGGACAGTGTAATAAATTAGAGTCATAGGACATTTAAAGGGACAGGTAACACGTTATGCCTGTGTAAGTGGACAGAACACGTCATGTGGGCGCGCTGATGTCTCACATTTCGTCAGGTTAACTGTTGCGCAACCTTTTGACTCTGACGCATGCGCGACGTTTTGACTAATGAGCACATGGCATGGTGTAATGTGCGGACGAAGAGAAGCTTTCGCAGTGCAAAATCAGCACAGACACTGTGTATAACACCCTCAAAACGCATAGAAAATATGCACACATCGTTCGCGGTAGACCCACACTAAAAGATGTCGAGCGTTTTCGGAACGGGTCGGTCCGCGAACCTTATGAGAGATCTCTTTATGTACGCACATTTATGAGTACAGTCGAACCTCGATTGTCCGGACTCATCGGGACCTCGGTAAATAGTCCGGATAATCGAAAATATGAATATTAATGAGATAGAAATGTGAAATAATTATCTGCTTATCTTTAATCAATAGAACGGCAAGCTTTCGCTTCGTGGGCATGTTTCTGATTTGAGTTTACGATCGATCGCTCGTGTGTTTACATAACCCACGCAGAAGGAACTAATCAAGCATGAAATTCCCTTGGCAACAAAACAATTGAGCTAACCATATATCAGCTGAACGCATCAGAATACTTCTTTGACTCGTCGCACTTTCGAATTTTGAAAAGCGCATAGGATAATACGCTGTTTCAACGGCCTTTTGAAAGGATTATTGGGCTTTTTGCGACTTTGAGTTTTCAAGATCACAACTAATTAATATTCATGGCAAAAATTGGGACCAGAGAAGAAAGTCCGGATAATCGAATAGTCCGGAAAATCGGGGTCCGGATAGTCGAGGTTCGACTGTAAAAAAAAAAAAATAAAAAAAATAAAAAAAAAAATAAAAAAATAACTTTATTTAAGTGTCAGTGTATTTTAGCACTGCTGTGCTAATTGGGGACACTGTAAATAAGGAAACAAATATCGTAAATGAACAGAAACTCGTTAAAAACCCCAACTGGTAGGAGGCAGACCAGTTGGCTATTTACAAAGCGTGCAGGAGTTGAATTCGGGGCCACCGAAGACAAATCCATCCAGTGGCAGGGAGGAGGACTTGAACCCTGGTCCTCCGGCTAACAAGTGCAGCTCCCTAACCACTAGGCCACGCTCGCCTCCTCAAACCTTTCATCGAGAAACATGTTATATCAACTGAGCTATCTAATGCAATCGAGATTATTTCCGGTTGCGTTTATCGCTTGTTTCCACTTGTTTTCGCCTTAACACAGCGCTCCACCAACTGAGCTAACAAGCCAACTGAAAGCTGGTCATTATGTTGGTTCTAAAAAAACCTTCCAAGTGGTGAATAATGACTAAGTGGTGAATAATTACTCGAGCTAAACCTGTTATTCTACGTTTGCACGAGGTCATCGCAACGCCCTTGATTATACTGCATCGTTTGTTTCTTTATGACCGACTAATGACTAATTCAGCAAGTGGTGAATTATGGCTAAGTTGTGAATAATGACTCGAGGTAAGCCTATTGTTCTACGTTTGCAGAAGGTTACCGCAAATTCCTATTATACTCAAGCATCTACGTGTCGACCGAAACAAACAAGTCTCGGCTGAACGTAGCACAACACACAAAGACCTTCATAAATTGACATAACTTTAAAGCTTCATCGGGCCGATAAAAATTTTGGACATAGTGAGACACGACAAAACTACTGGCCACTTTATTTCATTTCTAAGATAAAGCTTCTCAGAACCATACAAGCATAAAAATACCATCAGACCAACACACTTTGTTATTTGTTCATCATTGAATTATTTTGCTACATATCTCTTTACATTTTCAATAACAACATTTTCAAATATACAGCAAAAACCTAGCCTCAGTCATCGCAAGTATGAATTTAGATATCATCTCTCTTCTCAAAACACGTTATCCGACTTCTCCAAGGACCTGCACAGAAAAAATGAAAATGAGCAGGAAAGCTAACGAAAGAAGTACTAAGAAAAACTTTCCTCCATAGCGGAAAGAGGAAAGTAACTAGCTCAACTGACAAAAGCGATCTAAAAACTCCTTGATAAATTACCAACGTTTCTTCAAGACTTCGCAGATAAGGGGTGGTGGGAAACAAAGTGAACATATTGGGTAGAAAGTGTTCTGGAATCCTTATCTAACTGATTTAGAAAAAGATGCTAAAATAGCTTACCCTGGTTTCTTAGCTCTGGCGTTCATCGTTTTCCGTGGGATGCCGATTTCTGTTTGTTGGGACGCTGTAGTTTACGTTCTCCCTTCTTCTTCTCTCTCCGTCTCTATTCAATTCCGGTCTTCTTACTGCACACTGCTCGTGAACTTCTGCCATAACCCTCCGGTGCACAGCTCTGCCAATATCCATCAATAGATACAGGATTATCGACAGAAGAATTACAACGAATATAACGAAAAAGCCTTGAATTATAAGCATGATGTGAAGCTTGATGCGCGACAAGCCATATAAAGTTTTCCACTCGATCTAAGAAGTCAGCAGCAACATTCTGTCGGGCATTCCATAGCTTTGTGGTCACCTCGGTTAGAAAATTAAGGGGCAAATGAAAGTCAAAATCTAGCTCTTGTTATGATAAATAGCGACCCTCGTCTCGACAACAAATTGTAGCCTCAGGCCTTTTAGCGAACTTGAATTATCATTCAATCAAACCTTGCCGTTGTAACAAAGGTCTACGTATACAAAGAAAATGCTTGGTTATGATATTTTTTAAAACCAATTTTCATAAAACGTTGAGCAAGAGAATATAAACATGTATGCCATTTATATTCTCTTACATCTAGTCAATATTTTCTTTGCACATAGAGTGCATTTTATGAGGTCGGATGTTTCGCAAATAGCGCGGGAAAAGTTGATCGACGGCATATAGTTTAGGCCGGTTTGGAAAGATCCGTCAAGGGTAGGTAAGTTTAGAAACTCTTAGACTTCTGGTGACTTAGAAGGATAGATTAACGCGACAGGAAAAATCTGTCATATGTCTTCGGGTACCGTATTTTCTCGCATAAGCACCCAAAGACATGTGCTCGTTAATTTTTGCCTGTTACCTCTGCTGCACAGCTCTGTCACTTTCCATCAGGATATAGAGGATCATTAACATAAGAAAGTCAACGAATAGACTGAAAAAGTCTTGAATAGTGAGCAAGATGTGGAGAATGCTTTCAGAATGAGCCAGCAGAAGAGCAAAAAGTAAGCCGTAGTACTGAAACTTTCCACGCGATACAAAAGCCAAACTGAAGTGGTCAACAAGAGACCTATATTTAGCTGTCATCACAATGTGCTCACCAGGGCACAAACAAGAGTACAGAATTCCTTGCAGCTTTTCATGCGCGACTTAATACATGTGAATGCACAAAAAGCATGTATAGATGAGGCCTGTTACATCGAAAAAAAAAAAAACAGCTATACGATGTTAAAAGTTAGAGGTTTCAAAAAGAATGAACTCATAAGCAGTTTTGCCACTCAGTAAGTTGGTCGTTTGCGATGGCGAGTATGCTAGTTACATGAAGAAGGAAATAAACGATGGCAAAGATCTCATAATTGAAGACAAGCACTAAAAAGTCCTGAATAGTGAGGATGGTGTGGAGAATACTTCAAGAACGAGCCAGCAGAAGAGCAAAAAGTAAGCCGCACAAAGTCAGTTTCAGTTAAGAGTAAAACTAAAGTCTAGAGACCTATATTTTGCATTCCATTCATCACAATGTGCTCAGCCAGCCAGAAACGAATTTAGTATGGGATCAATTAATAATCCCCTAAATGATATTTTTCTCAATCACGTTTCATCACAATGTGCTCAGCCAGCCAGAAACGAAACCATTTGGACCAATGATGTTTAAAAAAAATAATCAAAACAGATTTCAGTTGACGTCAGTCAGCCTTTTTCACGTGCCAGTGCACAGCTCTTAGAAATTATGATTGAAACAAACGTCTGTACATACACAAACAAAACAGTTTATTTCGGGATTTACTCTAGTGATTTCTAAAGATCCTGTAGGTCCGCGGAGGTAGGTAATGCTTGGGATACGTAGATTTCCGTGTAGGAAAAAAAAACGGCATGTTCAACGCAAGCCATCTTTTGTGTCCTACAAATAGTTCTTTCCAAAGAGTAATCTGAGAGCAACCCCTTCCTTTCGGTTTAGCCCTAGTAGCATACGCAGTATAATTTTAGTTTTTTGGAAGGGGAAATTACCAGAGTCAAAACTTGTTCGATCTCTAAGATTGATTATTTTCAGTAAAGGGGGTAAGTTTCTAAAGAAACTGTAGTGCTGCGTCGGTGGGAGAGTATAACAGGGTGTAGTAATAGTATTATTAAGATTGCGTCTGCCCCAGTTCCCACTTTCAGAAGCAACATGATGGCGTCGAAGAGAAACAAGATGCTCTCTAACATCGTACATTTTGACACATTTAGTCGCCGCCTCTAGTCTTGAATTAAGTGCAGTAGTTAATTATGTTATATCAGAGTAAATACGTAACTCAAAATACAGAAGATATCGTGCTTTTTTAACCATAAATATATGATTTGGACATGTATTGTTTTTTTTCCGTAAAACATAATTTAAGGGAAAGTAGCATAGTTTTCAAAAACAAGCGTAATTTGGGGAAAAAATGAAGCAATGCTACTAGCATGATAGGCTATCTTCACTAGGACAATGTATTTATGTAAACAAGGTGAAGGCGACACATGAAATCCAATTTGAGGACAAAATAGAGATTTAAAATCACAGGAACATTTATCAATTAACAATCAAAAGACATATATCTTGACCATGACTCTGCCTACAGGTGACCCCAGCCTGACTAGAAGAACATGTAATTAGATACACTGCGACAAAATAAGGACCTACAAGCTTCATTCTTGCAGTAGTTTATTCAGAGAATTGTGGTTACCTGGTTGTAACATTTTCCCTTCGTTAGATTTGAGTTTCGTCCTTTCGTGAGAGTTTCATGCAACTAACCTCTTTCTGAAATTGTTGGCACAGTTATTGTGCCTCTATATGATTACTACAAAGCCTTTGTTTCTCAGCGATGGTTAATTTTTTTTTCATTTTAAAACCTTTTACTTGTCCTCCTAAAAAAGTTGTATTTGGATGGAATTCGGATTTTGTTTTAAGAGAGCTTAAGGATTCAAATGCTAACTAAAATTTGGCGAGGAAAGAATGTCTTGATTCATATATTTCGGGCAGGAGACAGGGTGAGATCCAACAACAGTGGACGAATTCTTCTGAAAAATCAACATGGCTAGGAGATGACCGCCAAGCACGTGATCATTACCGTACCACTAACAGTCCTCAAAGATGGCGACATAACCTTCACTCAGCACTTCCCGCTGACAAGAAAAAGGCCATACGCACGATACAGATGCTGGGCGCGTGGAAAATCGCTTGTCGTTTCAAACGCCGCTTCTGGCCGGAGAAGCTGCATCAAATTTACAGCGTTCGTGGGTTCGCTAGTGAGATATGGACTTGCTCACATGATTGTCCCGACAGTGACGAAAAATGTCACGTGGTTGTCGGGTTTGAAACTGCCGAGCCCGCGGAAGAGAAACGGTATCTCAGCGGACAGGAAGTGTTGAGAGGATTTTTGAGTCATCTGGATGAGATATTTGGGTATGAATGTACCGCAAAGTTGAGTAGGCCCTAATAGATTGTGCTTGTAAGAGAGGCATATTGTGTCACCAGCATTGTCCAAAAATCAGGCTAAAATTTATGCTCAGTTTTGAAAATTATGCTATTTTTACTTAATTTCTGCTTTTTAAAACCTGAAAAGCAAAATTGGAAACTGATTGATGCAATCATGGAATAGGACTGAAGTGACAATTGTTGCACTGTAATACGCCTCCTGCACTCTGTTAAGTGCTGCTGTAACTTTGCTTTTCATTCTTTTATGACAGCACTTCCTCGGACCCAAGCCCTGCCAGCGACTCGTTCATGGACTTCGTGTACTTCCATTGGTCAAACCATCCTTACATTCGCGGGGGATATACCTCGCCCACTGCGCATGCTTACGAACTCCGTCGCGTGCTCGCCAGCCCTGTTGACGATCGCTTGTTCTTTGCGGGTGAAGCCACGAGTTCAAGGTCATGTTCGACTGTACCTACTGCGATCGAAACTGGAACACGCGCGGCAGATGAAGTTTGTTGTGCGGCTGGAATTCTTCCTCTTGCAAAACTTTAATCATAGCTGTTTTCCTTAAGCGCCGCTGCGGTGCCAGATTAAAGTATTAGTAACTTATTTGACAGTGTTGCTGAGGGAGAGACGTCGAGTAGTTGGAAATTAAGAGAAATTGCTAATGTGGCGCCACATGCAATTTACTGTAACCTGGGAAAGAGATTTTGATATTCAAAACATTTTATCTATGTATGAAATAATATTGTTAAAAAACCCACAGCAAGCTTTCAGCGAGACACCACACTGATCAAGGATTCTCCAAGCTAACTTGATACTGAAAATGAACGAGTTAAGACTAAATTCTTAATGGCTCATCAGTAAAGCACAAGTGCCGACTGATAACCCTTTCACTCCCAAGAACTGATTGTTAATTCTCCCCTCTAACTTCACACATCTTCTGCTAAATAAGTTTCCAGAATTTGGTGTTAGCTCGAGATAACAACCTTTACCTGATAGTTTGAATCTTCTCACTACCTGTTTGCTTGATAACGTTTGACTGCAGTAGGAAGAAGTTACATTTTAAATCTCTTTCTGGGGTATTGTGCATACATAAAAGCTTAAAAAGGTAACATATTAGAAAGTGGACTAGCTGAATAACCACCAAACATTAAGTTCGGCTGAAAATAAGGAAATTTGCTGAAAAATAAAACCCAGAGAACAAGGAAAGGCAAAAACAAAATGAAGGTACTAATGATATGACAAGGAACAACACTGTAAAATTAAAAGAGCTGATTTGGCCCCAAAAATGGGGCCAAAACGAGTGAGTCCAGTTTGGCACTTGCTTAGGGTCAATTCAGCCCCATTGAAATGGGGCTGTTTTTGGCACCAATTTTGGGGCTGAATTGACCCCGTTGTAGGGGCCAAATTGGACCATGTGAAGGGTGAATTTGAAAAATACAGGGGCCACTTTGAAATTTATAGGGGCCAAAACAGCCCCCGAAATTTCAGCCCTCTCACAAATGGCCCCTTTAAAAAGAGCCAATTCGGCTCCATTGTGGGCCACTTCAGAAGTAGAGGGCTCTTTCCTCTCCATGCTGATTTTACCCCTTACATTCAAATAATGAAAATACACCACATCCTTTATCTTTCAAACACTCATTTATTAGCTTCTAGATATTGTTTCTGTAAAAACCTTTTATGCTACCTGATTTTACAGTTATTAAGAATCTTAACTGTGGTATAAAACAGACAAACTTTGAAACATCATGTGAAAGAATATAACATACATACATATTTAACATTAATTCAACCATTTTCTAAAATAGATCTCTTCCCTAAATCAGTATACTTCTTAACATTGCAAGCATTGCAAGAAATTACACCCAAGAGACACTTGTGAGTAAAGCTTCCCTTTTCAATGACTTAGCAAATGTGGTAATGTAAAGCAGCTTATAATTAAGACTGATTTAAAGTACAGAAAATTATCAAAATAAGACAGAGGCAACAAATGGTCCAGTTCCTGCACAAGAATATAGACCTTGTTTGATTTGTGCATATGAAAAACAAAGAGCCTTAGAGCAGCAAAGAGTATTCTTCCAGTGGATGTGAGAATACATGCACTCATATTACTACTCTAGATATTATCAAAATATAAACTATCAGCAAGTACTACCGCAGGCATTTGCCAAGTCATTGAAAATAGAGGAAACAGTGACAAGAGTCTGCCTGTGCCCAATTTCAAGCAATGCTTGCTCTAAAAAAAGTCAAAATTGCCTTTGACCGATTGTAAGAAAACATAAATAAGCCAAGTAACCCAATGAGAGCATCAAGAATCTTTTCTTATGAGAAGTGACAAATTACACTTCCCTCTGTTACTATATTCAGGTGATTGATGTATTGAAGATCTCCAACAATTAAAATTTGTGCTGGACATAATCTCTGATTGCTGAATCAACATCAGCTACTCTATGCAATAAAAACAAGTTTTACAACCACATTAAAATCAAGCCAAAGTGCAAAAAGTGCCTGTAGCCAGAAAAAAAGAATATATATATATATACACACTTAAGTTAAAGAATTAAAGAGGATGCATCAATTCTCTGTGACTGAGTTTTGTGCCTAAGTGCTTGTCAGACAGAAAAGTTCTGTCTGACAAGTGCTTAGGTGCGAAATTTTGAGTCACAGAGAATTGATGTGTCCTCTTTAATTCTTTAACTTATGTATACTTAGCTCTACTACCACAGCATTGAGCACTTTATGCCAAGGTAGACTCTACCCCCACATTTACATATATTTATATATACATATTGTTTTTCTAAAACTATAAGCTAAAACACCAGAAATGGAAGTGGAAGTTTAGCTCAATGTGTGTAATTTGTCTCCCATTCAAGACTTGAAAAACTAATGTATGACTCCCAAAATATCTGAAAAAAATCAGCTATTCTATGTCCAATATTTATCTAATGGTTTGACAACAGGAATATTTTAAAAAATTGCAAAATCAAAAAAACTAAACAAAAAGGCAAAATTAATACAACCCCAAAGTACTTGAACCTTTGTATCTGGACTTCATTGGCAAATGGGCTCAGAAATTTTAGCTGTTCATCTTAGTACCAAAGTAGCAGTTTTTTGGACTTGTACCTCCAAAATGGTCACAACTTCATTAAATGCATGTGATGACAAACACACAAGAACAAAGGTCATGAACTTAAAAGGTGAGAGTGATTATTTTGCAACTTTTTATTTTAAGGCAAGAGATTCAGCACCACAAAATTGTCTCTCTTCACTGCAAGCAGAAGAGGTGAAGCAATAGATTTTTAGACCATACCAATCCATTCAGTTTCCAAGTCAACTTAGTCTAGTATCCTGCTAACCATACAAGGATACTCTGCAATAATTTTTTTTTGCAATCCACTGTTGCTCAGAGTACTGCTGATGAGATATCCCTTCTGGGTATCCAACTCTACTGAGGCAGAGAACTGTACAAAAAAACAAACAAATGAGCAAATTAATTTGTTGTCGGAGAACAGTAAATTTTTGCAACTACAAAGTTGCAAAATATTTGTAAGCAAACTGTGCATAAGAAGTAAAAACACAATAATGGTGATCATCAATGATGTATTTTCACCAAACTGTATATGTACTTATCAAGAAAAGAAATCATACATCTATGCACTTCAGTTTTAGTTCAGTATTCATGAATAAATAAGGATTGCTTGTAGACTTAAAAAACAAAACAAAGAAAAGTTTCTTACCCTCGATGGTAGTTGGAATTTCGAAAGCCATTCAGGAGGAACCTGTAGGTAAATATTTGTTTTCAAAAAAATTAAACTGTCTGATAACATCCTATCAATTCACTAATTTTTTAATTTACCAGATTTAAAAATTGGGTTTACTTTGTTTTATGTATGGTGCAAGTAAATACATATCTAATATTTCAATAAAAATAAAGCAAATCTCGCCATTTTTGTAGGTGCAATCCCCGAGATTTGTCATCTTTAACTGACCAACTGGCACCTTGTGTGTTTTCCTTTAGGATATAATCGAAAGAAAGTAGTCGATAATGTACTCTTCACCATCCTGCTAAGTTTAATATACAAGAACTTACTTAGACAGTGCTCAGTTCTGTCGCCTCGTCCATAAAACAGAGATCCTTGAGCGATTTATAATATTGATTTACCCATTTCTTTCGGTGCCAATGTCACCTCTAAATTTTCATAATCGCTGATGTTTTCTGAATCATCAATCGACGTTTGAACCGTCTTACTCGAAGGACTTGATTCTGCACGCTCAAAGAGTGATAGCCAAAAAATCAGCTTAAGTGGATGCAAACAAAGACATAGACATAAAAATATCAGTTCATCTTTTCAAGAAAAAGATTAAGAATTCAGAGTGAGAGATCCTAAAATCAGAGAATCTTGAAATAAGTTAAATCCATCTTGTGCAAATGCAGTATTCGAACTGTAACCGTCTCTATCTCTCGGCGCCAAAATTTGATCACGTGACTTTAGTTGCGAAACCGCTGAGACTCAACAAGACTCGGGAGAAGAGGCGAACCATTCATGCGTCAAATTCTCTGGTGGGAAAATTAATTATCGTACCGACGAAGAATTCGTGTCATCTCTAGGTTCAGCGTTCATTGCAATCAATTTCTTGAGCTTTAGACGCTCTTTTATAATAGGGATGTAGTGCCTTGGTACGTCTGCATCTTGGGCGATCGCAAGGAGATCTTGGCCACCGCAACCGTCTTTTTCTGCAAGATAAGATACGAACAAAGATCAATGGAGCGGTCAAGTTTGTGAATGTAAAGTTGCAGTAAAATACGTTGTTAAGAAATTTCTTTTGCCTACCTTTCCTTTCTTAAGTCTCATTCCATGCGACTGTAGCCAAGAAACAGCCTCTTCAGTGACGAATTCGCTGCTATAATTCATTATTGTTTCCGACGCACGTGGTCTAGGTTCGACTAATGCCATCACAGCCAGCTCACGCTCACGTCTCGAGAAAAAGCCAACGATTAATTCGTTGTGTGACTCGGTGTTCAGTTACGAGAGGAACCGTTGAAAATTTGAACACTTTATAAGGAATAGTATAGGGAACGAAATATGGTCGAAAAACGAAAATTATTTTCATATTTTCTTTTTTTTTCAAAAATTGCACCTCGTTGGGGCCAAATTGGTCAATCCTACTTGGCTCTTGGAAGGGCCAAATTGAGAAAAAGTTCCAAAGTAGAATTCATAGGGGCCAATTCAGATTTTGGAGGGGTCGAAATGGTACTTGTCACGCCCGTTTTGGCTCAAATAGTCCAAAACGAACCTTGATGGGCCAAACTGGCCCTCGAGAAATTGGGGCCAATTTGGCTTTTGGGGTCAATTTGGCTCTTTTCATTTTACAGTGAATTACTTTGATCTGTGCCCTTTATTAATGACATTCCGCGACCAAATGCCGAAGGAGCTTTAAAAATCAGTTCAAAAGTACATAGCACTTTACACTGGCATACCATCTCCAAATAAGCGAGGAGGCTTTCAAACAAAAATTATTAGTTCTGTGTATAGAGCTAAATGTCTCACTCCTGTTAGGACTTACTACAAAAAGGCTTGATCAATGTCGCTCTACACAAGAGGAGCGCAGCACTTGTGTTTAATCTTTAAAATCTTAAGCTGTTTCTTCTCAATCCTGGTCTTCGTCCATTAGTCTTCTTTTGCGATCCCGTTCCCTTGCAGTCTGGCTCTCCCTAACTTCCTAACAGCTTCTACCTTTGTACTATCACTTAAGCAATCGTAACTATTTTGAGCAGTCGGCGGAGGTTAAAAATTCACTTTTTTGTAGATTATTACGACTATTACGTCACGAACGTAGAAGTTTTTCGGAGGAATTACAACAATCATCTCAGACATTTCACAAAATTTCTACATGACTAGAAATGTTTGCGAAACTACTCTGATCCGCGACATCTGGGTTCAGGAAACCCAGAATAATAAACTCAAATCCTTCCTCTATCAGTTCAGGCTACACAGAAATAAGCGGGGAAGAAAAGTCTTCAGTTTTTCTTCAAACACTCCACGAGGCATTTGTAAGCCTTTAGTTATTAGTGCGTGCTACTTTCACTTTGTCGAATAAACGTCGCTCCTGAAATACAAGTGCTTGCGTCCTCTCGCCAGGAAATTCCTTGGACAATCATGATTACTGTAGCTCGAGAATTTTCTAGTTTTTGGGCTTCTCTGGTATCACATTGCAAATCAAATAGCATTGATATGAATTAAATGGCCAGAAGATCTGAGTTACTCTCCAAGTTGTGTTACTAAACAGTTTTTATTAACAGCTTGTGATGGTTTCGTAACGTTACTTGCCATAGCGATATGGTTCCATATTTCCTTCCTGGGGAATAAAAGTTTACCAGATAAGGAGAAACCCGATTTTAGTTCTTGCTGAAACTCTACTTAAGAGACCGAACCACCAATTATACGGCTTCTTTCGTCTCTGCCGACCAGTTTCAAGGAAATTCGACAAACAGCCATGGGTACAGTGAATTCAAGGATTTTCAGCCTTATTTGTCACCGTGTCGTGGATCGATAATCCTAAGTGTCTTGATTAAATTGCAGACGGGCTAGTACTGGAGAGAGAAGAAAAGGGAGAAGAAGACGAGGGATCAAAAATTACACAGTTCCGCCAAACTGAAAAGAGGGTGTGAATGGGGTTAAACGACTAGCGACGAAGGGCGTAAAAAATTACTGACTACCGACGAAACGGGGAAAAAATTACCGACTAGCGACAAATAAATTCTAACCGACAACCGACATGGTCAGACGTGATAGGGATGTTTGTATTCAGAAAGAACAGCATTTTGATGATTTCTAGCTCAGAAAATCCTTCTTCACCCGACGTAACCACATTAATTCCAAATTTAGCCGAATTATAGAATTTCTTGTCTTCAAATTACTTTAAATCCACGGCTTCTTTTCGGTGAGCAGCGTGGGCTCATTTCTAGAACAGCGGCTCGTAATCGGGCTGACAAGACGCCCTGCTGTCTCATTTCAAGAACAGCGAATCACAATCGAGCCGACGAGACGCCCTGCTGTTGTCTTTGCGAGGAGTGCAACAAGAAGGCACTTGTTTGCTTAAGTGACATGGCAGATGGCAAGGAACTGCCACCAGAATTAGAATTGGTAGTTCCCTTGCCAGATGTCGTTCATATTGGAAAAAGCTTTAAGTGTAGCTGGTCGAACTGGTTTATCAACTTAGACGGTGAATTTAGCAATCTCGTGTTGCTTCGAAGCTTACGTGACAATGCGGAGGCGTTTATCAAAAAGAAGCTTCGAAAGTTGCTTTCACTTGAATGTGTTAGGAATAAAGACAGAATGGCTGTCGAACCCATTATTCGTTTAACAAGACCAGAAGTTCTCAAAGTGCTGGGGGACGTTAAGTTCGTTGTGCATACCATCGTACCAGAACAATACAGGTTTTGGAAAAGTAACCAACGTGGTATATGCCCTCACCTGATCGCAGTTTCTGAAGGCCCAACAGGCTCGATCCTTGCGCTTGATTACAACTTTGAGACAGGTTTATCAAGACTCCAAACAATAAGATTGCACCAGCCAGCAGATGTCTCTGTTGTGCGAGATGGACTGAAGGATGCTAGGAACTTGTGCTTCATCGATGGGATTGCATTCTTGTGCGAAAGGGGAAAATCTACAGTTTCTTTTGTCGACTTAGAGGGAAAAGTGAAGATAAGTACAAAGTCACTCAAGCGACGAGCTGAACTTCTGAGGCACTTAGAGGCACTATCTCTCCCAACGGATGGAACGGTTCCCGTTTTGCACGAAAGACTTAAGGACCACTTGGGTGCCATTTCTAAGAACACGGACTGTGCAGAACACGTCCAGATGCATCCTAATCGTCTTGGTAAGCCTTCTGCTGTCTATGCTGCAAGCAATGATTTGTTATTTTGTAGTGATGACGAGAGTCAATATGTCTATCAGATAACATTGACATTTGATGGAGTGACCATTCACGGCAATGCTACAAAATTCACTGTCTATCCATCCAGCATCATAAATCTCTTGTCTATTACTCTACTTGACCAATGCGCATTCTTCTCAGGAGCCTCGAGCCAAGGTGGGCTTTATAAATGTGAACTTAGCGCAAAGACAGTGACCAAAGCTGTATGCAACTCGACTCTTCCTTGCTCTGAGGTAAACCAAGTATGCACCTTGAACGGGAGGGTAGTTTACACGGATACAAAGGCGGGAAAGGTTATGCAATACAACCCTGATAATAAATCCGTTAGGACTTTGGTAGGAAGTGGCCACAACAGTTCTTCCGATGGGACACAAGACTCATGCTCATTCAAACAAATCGAAGGGATATGCTCTGTAGACAAGAACTTGTTTGTTACAGATGTTTCCGCTGGAAAACTGAAGATAGTGACGAGCCTCTCAGAAACGGTATCTTTTCTGGGGATTCTTGGCTCCCTTTACGATACCTTTGGAATTCATTCTAAGGGTATGAAACTAGACGGAGTGTCCTTGAAACAAGCAAAAGAGAACGTGACAAAGATTGACAGCTATGTAAAAGACACTGTGAGTAACGTGAAAGAACGCTACCAGTTGAGCGAGACGTCTGAAACCAATGGTCCACAGGGAACTGTATCACAGAAGACGCAAGTATCTGTGTCTTTGCTTAAAAAGGGCATAGAAAGGCTATACAAGAACGTGATGGACATTAACCCCCAATTTGTAGATGATCTGCTGCTCGAAACGTTGCTCACAACAGTAGTGGAAAATTTGCACGCTGTTTCGCACCTTAAACACGAGACATTTACGGTACTTACATATGCCCAGGATTTTGGAACAATTTGCAAGGAATCTCTGAAGCGCACATCTAGATGGGCAGCAAAGTACTACACGCATGACAAATCCTACTATCCGGTACCTCAATCCGCCATGCCCCTTTCTGCTATAGCTACGATGACACCTTTGCCAAGTGAGGACATAACACCAGGGATGGAAGGACAGATCAAAAAGTGGCTAGAGAGTTACAGACCAGTACGCCAACGGACGGTTAGAAGTGAGACCACAAAAGATAAGGCTGGGGCCTTGCCGCCAGCTGTCTACGCCGTTCACCACACCGACGAGTCTGAAGAGAGGCTTCGATATCCTGAAGAAAACACTGTATCGTCAGCAAATGCACAACGGTGTTGTCAGCATACAATTTGTGGACGAAGGGGATGTTACTGAGGTGTTTGAGGATCACAGAGAAGTACAAATCGATGAGTATGAGACAGATTCGGATGACGAGGAATCAGATTTGAAGAACATCCAGAGGTTGTCAACAGAGCGTGTTACCCGATCCGGCAGGGCTGTTCGTGCATTTGTGCGTCTCGACATGTAAGAGGTACTAACAGTTAAAAAATCCATTTAACGGTGCAGATTGATACGTATGACAACCAAATTTTTGGCAAAAAAAAAGAGGAAAAAAAGAAACCTCGCAGAATAGCCACGAGAGCCGTTGAATAATAAGTGTAGTGAGTTTTTGTGGACGTCTCGGAAAAAAGACTTCCATAGCTTACAAATTAAAATTAGGTATCCCAGGGGCTAGAGTGGGTGTTTCATTCTTTGTAGAATTTACCTCTCTTGATTTACTTCGATGCCCCGTAGTCGACAGGAAACAAATTCACATCTATAATAAAAGCTTTGGTGAATTTTATCGGTATACTAGATTTTCAAACAAAAGTGGGGTAGATGAGCACGTTGCTAAATTAAAAAACAGCGTTAACGAGGTTTAAGTGAAAACAAATAATGAATTATTACAAGTATTACACTTCGTCTAGAGTTTAAAGTCTTAAAACTGGGCAAATTGCATAATAAACGTGAATAATTAACGTGTATTTTTAATTATTAACTGAGATTTACCGACAACCGACAAAGGTCAAAAATCTTAACCGACAACCGACAAAGTAATGAAATTTTAACCGACAACCGACATTTTGACCCCCTCTTCAGACCCTCTAAAAATATCCTTAGAAAATGATGAACGCCAGAGCTGCGAAGAGGGAGACTTTTTCCAACTTTTTTTTAACTATGTATCGAAGAGACAGACAGTAAAAAAAACGCTTTCATTTGAGCTTGTTTTCCTCATTAATTGCCATGAATTACTGTTATTAAAGAACACATCCTCTCACATACCGGTCATTTTCTTTCTTTAGTTAAATTGCAGACATTCCCAACTTGTTTCAGTTTTTCTTAGGTTTTTAGGGTATTTTTGAGATTTTCTGTTTCAGTTTTCCTGAAATTTTTAGGAAATTTTTGAGAATTCCTCTTTCAGTTTTTCTTTGGTTTTGACGATATTTTAAAGATTTCCTGTTTAAGTTTTTCTGAGGTTTTGACGATAATTTAAAGATTTCCTGTTTAAGTTTTTCTGAGGTTTTGACGATATTTTTGAAATTTTGGTTTCCTTACGTAATTCGTTTCTTATCAGTGCCAACTTTTACTTCCCGGGGGGAATTTTTTGGCCTTTGACTTGCATTGGGCTGGGATACTCAAATTAATGCTTCACTAGGTTAATGGACGCTGCAGACGCCCAGCAGGCCATCAGCGTGCCAAGGCGTCGATGTTAATTGCCACTGTTTTACACTTAATTCACGTTTAATTTTCATCCGCTCAAAATCTCTAAATTGAGCCAGCAGTTGTGTTGTAAATCTGAGATGAATTCGAAAGTGGTAAACACTGGAAAATACTTTGACACTGTTATTGTACTGAGACGAAGATTTTAAATCAATCAGACAACGCTTGGCATTACGAGGACCGGATATTGGCTAAGCTTTTTAAGCTTTATTTGAGATTTTCACCACTCCAGAGTTCACGGTTATAATCCTATAAGATGCCACAACGAGTATTTAAGACCATGACCGCAAATGGACGTTATTTTTTATGAAAGGACCCTTAAGTGGAATCTGTATTAAACTCCGTTGCAGTCCGTTTCACTATGTCGTGACTCCGCCTCTTTGTTTACTAATAGACTGGTGTTAAGAAACATGACTGTACACGTGACGATTCATATAATTATCAGAAGTCGCCGCACATTCCTCTAGCACAGTCCTGTGCTATAACCCTACAAAATGTTTCATCGAGAATTTAGGCCGTGGACGCAAAGAGACATGAGTTGAACCTGTGTACTTGAGGCCACACCGTGTTAACTTAGGTGGTCACAGTCCATTTTACAATGACGTGACTTGTCACGAGTAGCTTCGTGTTATTCAAATAAGGCTGTACACGTGATGATTCCTCTAACTATCACAAGTTGCCGCACAAAGACAGTCCATTCAGACAATTTCGTGCAGGTTCCTTTCTTCCTGTTGTTCAACTGTTCTGGGAGAGTGTTTCAGCTTAGTATGTTTGATGTTTCTTCTTTGGATCCTGTATTACGTGAAACTGTTTTTCACAGCTGTTCAGGTTCGACAGCAGCAAGGGAATATTCAACAACAGACTCTATCGGCGACGAGGCAAAATCCTATGAGAAATAAAGAGCCCCAAAATACTGAGGTTATTACTAGTGCAAATTACCCTGAAGAACACGATGAACGCCAAAGTTAAGTAAGTCAATTTTTTTATCAATCGCATTATTACATTCCTAAACGGATCGAAATGGAAATAGCAACAGTTTTGGGTTTTTTTTTTTTGACAATTGGTTAATCCCTGTTAGAGTTTTGCTTGCAATGTTGGGAGGAAAGAGATGTTTATTACGCACAGTAAACATATCTATGAGTTATATGAATTACTTTCATCATCACAGCAAATTCCTGGTGACATGTTCGTTACCTTCACATACAAAATTAAACAAACCTGCTGCTATCTTCTGTACAAAAGAACTGAGAGCGTAAACAAGTCTTAAGACCATTTCCTCTCTATTTCCTTTTAGTTTAGGTATGGAAAGAAGAAAAGTGTTTCCCGCGTGGTTTTTTTATTTCTGCTTCTTCGAAGACTGAGGAATGTTGTAAAGAAGATATTTTGTTTAATTCAAATCGAAAGGAGATGTGCAATTTATTTTGTAGTAAAACCGAGTTAGAATGCTAAGAGCAAATTCTGTTTGACTCTCTCCCTGAGAGACATCGGTACATTTGTTTTAATCTTCAATTGTAAACGTTATTTCATATTGGATTATACTGGATGGACACTAAATAAAAGAAGGTGAATCAGTTTGTAAGAAGAAAGACTGAATCAGCTTCAAGTTTAATCTTTATCAAATAGAAGCTGGATTATCCGTGCCGTTCAAGTAAGGAATATCAAGAGGCTTCCCGTTCAGCACATAACATTTTTTTTAATAGCACTGCCTTTGTAAACGTACATATATCTCTACTGACTGGTAAAAAATTACTATAATGTAGTTTTGAACCATGTTAACCGTCGCCAAACTTCCTGAAGTCGAAGTCACAACTGAGAAGTCACGCAAATGCTTCGCGCGAAAATCGGAGCGTTGACAAAAATAGCTGAACTGTATTTAATTTTCCGAAATTACGCTGCACAGTAAATTGGGACCTTGCTAGTTATTCTCCCGCCCTTAAGGATTTGATTGGATCGAACGCATCCGTACATGTGTGAAACTTGCGCGTCAAGTAAATTAAACGGAGCGTGTATCTTTCATAGTTAGCGCATTTGAGCGTGGCCTGTCTTAAATTATATAGTTGACTTTTCTTCGATGCTTTGACTTCCGTTTGTTGAGCAGAACAAGAACTCAGCATGTGCATCTTTAAAATTTTACAACCATTGGCGGAACTTGTGAATAGAATGACGACTGCAAAATTATCAGTTACGTTTTGTATTTGGAACTCAGCACTGCTCCCTCACGCTATAATTATTCTACAGTTGAGGTTGGACTGGTGCCATTTGAGATGGTGAACACATCCACCCATTCCCAAACTTCCTTAGAAATACATAGAATTGTTTTCAACGACATTTTCCTCGTTGCCTGATTGCTTAGAGTCCCTCTGCAGATGAACTTCCTCGTCATAATATCTACCTATACTAAAGGCTATTCTGAATATTTATGAATATGGTGAATATTAAAATGCCGATAACATAAAAGAGAGATGAGAGACGGTTCATATCATAATTATAAAAATTGCAATTTTTTCGATTATGTTTGGTTTAAAAAAAATCCCATTTTCCACTAATCCACTAGCCAAGTTGTTGTCGGAAAGCAGTACCCTTCCCCCCCGAGGCGAGGTAACGTCGCTTCCGTTTCACCTATTGTAGTCAGGTGACTTCCTTGACAAATGTTCTCATTATTGTGTAAATGTAATTGTTTAAAGCTGTTTACGAGTTTGGCGCTAAATTTAATATACCTTATCGAAGTTTGGTTCGGGCCAGGAGTAACACAATTCTCGAATCCTTCCAGACATTTTTTCGTGTTTTCACGAAGGAAATGCTTTTGAAATATATCAGTGACAGATTTTATGGAGAGGCGTCTTAGGAAGGTCCTGAAGGTTTCCAATCATTTGGGCAATCTCTGCCAGAATTAGCAACAGGGTCAATATTTGTTGCATAGCAACAGTTACGGTTACGATCTTAACTGGTAGAAGGGTTTGCTCTGGGACTGACGGAGCATTGCAACTGTAATCATCGTCTGCTGTTTCCAAGTTTAGGTGAGTGTTCAGAAGGAAGAAAATTTAGCAACTAAACTTTGGATCTAAGTTTAACGTGCTTGCATAGAACATATGTTGAAAATTTTCAGTGGTCTAGAAGACTTGCATGAAAGATTCTGCACAATGAGTCCAGTTTTGCCCGAGGGATGAGCTGAATATGGCGTTTATTCACAGTTTCACAGTTTCTTTAGAAACTTACCCCTTTATTCGTTTATTCAAGCTGTTCCGTTCAAGCATTCAAGCAAGTTGAGCTGTTAATTACGCATTCATTAGCTTTTCTTGTGTGTAGTCTCTCGGCTGCATTTGGTAGAGGTTTTTCAGTTGACCACCAAGCTCAGAGGGGTAACACGACTATAAAAACATGTATTTCCTTGGAGTTTTATACACAATTTCCATTGCCTTATCTCTTCCATTTCCAGTTAGTACAAAGCCATTCATGTGGTCTCGCGGTCACATTATCTACAGGCAGACAAGTCTCATTGCTGACCGATTGTTGAGTAAAACTAAGCTTCGGTAAGTAAGAAGGACACTGTTAATTTCTTTCTGTGTTCTAGTCGGGAAGTTAATTCCAAGCGGTGTTTTCCTACAAAAAATGCAAAGCTTTTCCACTAGTCGGTAAATTCCTAAATTCAACAAAACAAATTTTTCCAATGTTAAGATGATGATTTCCTCGTCGATCAAAAACTTACCAACCTTATTCAGAACAGTCAATCTTGCCGGTTGCGATTTCGTATTTCAGAGCTCAGCAAATTGCCTTTAAAACGAAAGAAGCAAGATCCTTCATTATTCTATCAATGGGGCTTTTCAAGTTTATCTTGACGTTTGACGAAGCGCAATTACGTGCGACCCAGATGGTTATTGCTCAAAACGCGTTTCAAGTTAAGAATGGCGACTTAGTTATCTTTTTGCTGTTGAAGTCAGAGCTTACTGCATTCTTGTGACATCGAATAAGAGATCAGAATTCACGGATTTTGCCTGTAGCACATTAATTTGTATGCCACTTCAGACAAACATGCCCTAACAAAACTGAATACAATCAAAGTGCTCTGTGAGCAAACTCGTGAATTGACACATGATTTTTGAGATTATGTTTAATGTTATCTGGTTTAGGGAATTTTGTGGTTGATTGTCATCTAGAGTACGAGCAGTAGTTCAGTGTTCGCTAATGTAGCAAAGAAACAAAGTAACGTTGGGACAAGAAGGCATTACAATTGAAATGATCATGCTATTACATTTAACAAGGTGGATGATGTCATGTGTTTTAAACGTCTATCATTTTTGTTTCTGGTTCAAAAGAAAAGGTTGGAAGTAAATGTGGGTGAAAAGTGAAATTTACTGTCTTTCGTTGTAAATATTAGAAAATCAAGGCAATACTGTCTTAATGAAAACATTAACGATTCCCTCTTTATCAAATGAGACAAACGGGAACGAGTTTTGAGTGATATAACTAAGCCAAGCCTGCCACCGTCATTTTAGATCTCCGCCTGGGTAGATTTAAGTCACGTGCTAGGCAACGTATAATCAATAACAAGATAGAATTTCATTTCAGGCCTATTTATCAATTTTGTGGTGTGTAACTTTCGCATTTTAGTACGTTGTATGTATGTTGAATCTTCAAATTGTCTTGAAACTTACAAGAAAATTGTTCTTTAAAAATTCACTGAAAATCGGTAGCTAAAATTGTTTGTCTAAGTGTTATTTGATTTTCGTGTTAACTTGTTATTTAGTCAGTCGCCGGCATCTTTTGTTGCTTCACACAGGAAAAACACACGCGACGAAACGTAATGATCAATTTTGTCCTCAATCTCACGCTATAACAGAAAAAGCTTTTGAACATCTGTAAACTCCGAGCGCTTCGCAGTAAGTGATATTTTCAATGAATCTTCGGATTGTTTTCAAGTTCAAGGATTGTAAATTACAATTTTATGAAAAACGAAGGTTGTTGTTATTTCAGTGTGAATCCTTGAATGCTTGCCAGTCGCTGGCGCCGCTTGTTGAAACTAAAACGAAAAAAAAAAACTCTTTTAAGATTATCATTGGCTTCTTTTTCACCCCACCACTATTCTTAGCAACAAAGGTCGCCATTTAGTCTGTTTATTGCTCGCCAAAAACTATCAAATGTACTCAAAAGCCTAAAATCTAAAAAAAGTTTACAGGAATCGACCAATCGAGCGAGCGAGCGAGTGAGCGAATGCTATTCCCCACATCGTATCTATAACTCGCTCTTGCGCATGCGCGCAATTCACGAGTTAAAAACGATGTAAAACAAACAAGCACACAAAGATGCACCATAGGTTTGACAAGTTACATCGCATCCAAATTTATTTTTTTTAGCGCGTTCAACGTATACAAGTCAAAAATCGGTTTATTATTCAACGAAAAGGGCACCTCAAAGGGAAAAAGCACCAGCTTTTGAACCAACTGAATTTTACTGTTGAAGTCAGAGCCTTTAGTATTCTTTTGACAGACAGTATGAATTTTGCCCGCGGCAAAGAGTAATTTGTAAGCCCCTTGACACAAACAAGAAATGCAGAAAGGATAACAGCAAACATAAAGGTCGGCCTTTACTTCGTACGTTTACCGCAGAATTATTTCTCGTATCCATGCGTATCCGTGTCTAGAACAGTGACAGTTTTTATGGAAAGGCGTCTCAAGAAGGTATTGAAGCTTTCTAATTATTCGGGCAATCTCTGCCAGAATTAGCATTAGGATCAAGATTTTTTGCATAGCAGCAGTTACCGTTACTATCTTAACTGGTGGAAAGGTTTGATCTGGGACTGACAAAGCATTGCAACTGCTGTTTCCAGGTGTAGGCGAACATTTAGAGGAAAGAAAATTTAGCAATTAAACTCGGGATCTAAGTTCAACGTGTTTGCATAGAAGGTATGTCGAAACTGGAAGAAGGACTTGCATGAAAGATTCTGCACATTGAGTCCAGTATTGCCCACACGATAAGGTCGATGGATATGACGTCTATTCATGATTCAGTTGAGCTTTCAAACCGTGAATTACGCATTCATTAGCGTTTTTCCTTTGTTCCTTTTTGCTTTGTTTGTGCCGCATTGCGGTTTTGTTTGTTAAGTCCGTAGACAGGAACAAGAAGAGTAGAGGTCTCTCAGTTGACCTCAGTCTCAGAGAGGTAACACGACTATGAAATCATGTATTTCCTGGGAGTTTTATAGACAGTTTTCATAGCCTTATCTCTTCTATTTTCAGTGAGTATAAAGCCATTCATCTGGTCTCAAGCAAGTCTCATTGCGGACCAATTGTGGAGTAAAAACCAAGCTTTGGTAAGTAATGGTTTCCTCGTCAATCAAAATTTACAAACCTTACTCAGAACAGTCAATCTTAGTTGCGATTCGTTCGTTACTTTCTCGTGTTTCAGAGCTCAGCAAATTGCATCTTAAACGAAAGAAGTAAGATTCTTCGTTATTCTATTTATGGGGCTTTTCAAGTTTATCTTGACGTTTGACGAAGCGCAATTATATGCGACCAGGTTGCGCAAAACGCGTTTCAAGCTTGATTCTGCATTTTCCCTTCATCAAAGCCAGACACAATCCACTATACCAGACTATACCAATACTCTGCAAGCACCTTCCACACTTAGCTGAAAGGTAAATCGTAAATAATAAACTTTAAGATGCACCAGTTTCCTGATCTTAATGTTTTCAACGTCAGATTTCAGAGTTAATATTTCAATATTTGAGTACTTGTTTGTATAACAAATTAAAATCATCAAACTGACTGGGATGGCTGCTAATACTTGTTTGTTTACCTTAAACCTCAAACTGACTGCTCAAGTGATTGTTGAGTCAAGTTTGTACTGCTCAGCCAGCATAAAGATTTTTCCGTCTCTGCCAGCCGGTCTTTTGAAAAGAAATTCTCCGAAACCATGCTACAAACTTACGAATTTCCCTACCTTCTTTGTGTGATTATGCTGGTGATCCTTTTTATCCTGATCAAAGTGGAAGGACCATTGCCCGCCAGGGAACCAGCGGAGAATAATGAACCTCATGGATCTGTAAGAAGATCTGAGTTGAACAGAAACGGAGCGAGGAGATGGGCCGGAGAGAGTGAAAACTACAGTATTCGACAAAGACGAAATTATCCCACAGAAAACGATGAACGGTAGCACTGAGAAATGGTTGCTGTTTTATTTTTTCTCTCTAAGTCTCTTTATGGGTAGGAACTGACAACTTTGCTAAACTAAAATTAGCTAAGGAAGGAACCCAGCTCTGAAACACTACTCCGTCTGGCCGAACTCACACTCAATTGCTTTTCATTCGGTGGTAACTACTACAAACAAACTAATGGCGTGGCCATGGGTACTAAAATGGGACCCAGCTACGCCAATCTTTTTGTAGGTTTTATCGAACATCAATTTTTTAGTCAATACCACGGCCCAAAACCTGAACTCTACGGCCTCCTCTTTAACTGTGCTACAGACTTTTTAAAAACATTTCTGGCTTAAAAATCTTCAAGTTAATTGATCGTTTATGAGATAAGCAGGAAAACAGAGACAAAGATAATCAGTTTTCCTATGTTTCCTAGGTTTTATGCAGCGAATTTTATTGAAGTGTAAAGTTTTCCTTTTTTTTCAGAGTAATACACACGTAATTGAAGTATAATAAATAATAGCTATCATTTTATAATCTCTTGTAGTTATAAAAGTTCAAGCTTGATTGAGGCCAGCGTTTTGGCTCATTGTACGCGGGGTGTTTAAGTAAAGTTAACATGGAAGATGGAGTTTGCATAGACGGTAATCAAACGCTAATATTCATTGTGATTCTTCGCTTCGGCTCGTGGTAGACACTTTTTGAGGACATTGGACTCCACTGCCCAAATGCGTGACCACTCAAATAAATTATTTCTGTAATTTATCGCCGATTAATTGCAGGAAGACTTGAGAACTGGGCGAAAACACTTAAAATCGGTGAACAGTGGCAATGATGTATCCCCTGAAATTACACTAAGCATGTCATTTACATAGATCAAGAATAGAAGAGATCTTAAAATAGATCCTTGGAGGACTTCAGATGTAAATAGAAGAAAATCAGATGCCTCGTTATCGATCACAACCTTGTGTCTTCGGCCAGATAAATAAGATCTAAACCAAGCTAACAGGAAACCCTTAATACCAAGGCATTTGAGCTTAACTAAAGTTTTTCGTGGGGCACTCGATCGAACGCCATGGAAAAAATCGAGATAATGACATGTACCTGTTATCTCTCATTTCAAGAGCCCTATTTGATCTGCCAGGCGAAAACCGTGTTGCCATTTCGTAATAAAAGGGGATATAATACCGAAGATCTCAAATTTCTAAAAACTCCACAAGCATTTCTTATCATGTATTCGCTTTTTGGCCCTCGTTGTTGCTTTATTTCTAATGTGCGGGATGTGAAGAATGAGTTCGCCAGACGAATCAAAGTTAATTTAAGAAGCGAAACCTATTAAAATTTTATTTTATCGTATTCCGCTATAACGTCATGTTCCCATATGAAGTCAACGTTTTAAAAACCAGCTGTGTCTTGAATCAAACATTAAGCGTCCAAACAATAATAATCGTTTCGAATTAGTTTATCTATACTGAGGGATTCGCATATCGATTAGCAACATGATCCCACAAAACTTACTACTTGTGCGCGAAAAAAGCTTCAAAACCGTTTTAAGGCATCTAGACAATTGAGTTATACTAGAAGTTTGGATCGGTAATCAATATATTAGATTACAGGCCTAGAGGGTTTGTTTTAATGATTTTCTATTTAAGGGAACATAAAAACATGCATATGATTACGGGTCATTTGAACGTTTTTGAAGCTCGTCAGCAAGAATAGCTGAAGTTTTGTTTCGGCCATCAATTAAATTTAATTACTTACCGTGAAATTTTGTTCAGTTTTTACTCTGGACAAATTTCTCAATAAAAATCTTTTTCGCCAGTGCTAAAATTTGCCATACATAGACGAGGTGACCATTCTTTGGCTTTTATCGTAGAGATTCTAATCCCATTTAAAAAAAGCACCGTTTACCTAAAACGGCAGTTGTATTGAGTTTTCAGTTCTTTTGGTGGCCTTTTCAGACGAAGAATTTCTTATCACTTTCTATTAGAACTGCAACAGAAAATTAAGGAAAAAGTAGTCTAATATATAATGGTTAGTAGGACCGAGTTCGCGGTCGTCCGATTTTGTTAATCACTCGTATGAATACAGACCGACTTGGACGACACAAAGTCTTTTTACCAATTATTCATAACTGTTACAATTTCCGAAAAAAACAAATACATTTAGGACAAACATCTCTGGTAGAGACAATGTCTAAAGTAAAAATTCCTTCATTTTGGAAATTTCTCTGTCTTCTTTTTGGATTAGTGGTTGTTGCTATGGCTATTGTAATCAATTTTGTGATTTGTAGATTTAGCTGAGTGGACCAAGTATGATTGGCTGTTTCAGCTGTCCGATTATGGATGTCCGTTTACAGCCAAATGTCCTATTACACTTTCCGAATACAACTGTAAAGAATGATTAGTGAAAAATGAAGCAGCTGATGCACCAATCGCATTTGAGGAAATTGTAATGGTTATGATTAATAATTAATAGGACCGAGTGGAGCCAATTCGGCCTGTAATTATGAACGACAACGAATAAATGCAATATCGGCAGGGAAAAAAGAGGACAGACTTACCTTACATTCGATTACATTCATCATGCCCTTGCAGATCGCTTTTCCATTTGCGGTTTGTATTTTTCGTGGTTTCGGCGAGATAGCCTTCTCGTCATGCCACAAGCAAGCTCGACGATTCGCCACAACATCGAAATATTTCATTTAATGCTAAGCAATTTAATGTTCAGCCAGAGCGTCTGATGCTCTGCAGAGCTAATCGACGTAAAGCTACACCATTTGTGAGTGCGCTGTACCATTCGACATTACGCTGAACCATTTTACGCAATGCTACACCGTTTGTGCGTACGCTGTGTTATTCGACATTACCCTGAGTCATTTCACCGTTTGTATGTGCGCTGTGCTATTCGACATCGCGCTAAGCTATCTCACGCAACGCTACACCGTATGCCTGTACACTGTACCATTCGACATTACACTGAGCCATTTGACGCTTTGTATTTGCTGATATATTTGACATCCTTGTATTTTTGGTGGCGACGGCCGCCCTTACCTATTGAAATTTGGAGTTTTCAGACGAGCATTCGCTTATTAGTTGTGTTAAGTGTTCACCGGCCTCGTGCGTTGTGTCTTTTTCCGACTTGTCGATATAACAATTTCCCATTTTGAAAAGTAGATTGCAGAGGTCATGTAAAAGCAAAAAATGAATAATCAGTGAATAAAGCAGCTGCAACAGGGAACACGTTACAGCAAAGATTCAAACAAAGTCACGAGAACTCGCGCTAACAGCGAAATGGAAACAAACACCCGGCCCACGCATTCTCAGGGGCGCTGACTTCTATTGTGACTTATTTTATTAAGAAGTCTATTGTCTCATTATCTGCTGGTTTCTTTTTTCTCTGAAAATAGGACAAGATAAAACTCAAATACCAAAATAAGTTTACCTAGAGAGTTGTAACCTTGGCTGTTAAAGAAGTTTTATGTGACAGCAAAATCAAACTATTTTCTATTCACGCAGAGACATTACGAATATTGGCTTTACTGAAGACGATTTCAAAAATGTCTTCGTAGAAAAAATGTTTGACCTTTCAGACGTTTATTAATATGATGACTCACCAGCCTTTTAGTTTACGTTAATTACGACATTGTTGTTTTGTCTCAAAGTAGGCGCAAAGACTGCCTGAAGGCTTGTAAAGCCACGTACACTCTTTACAGCCTCTGAGAACGTAACAGGCTGGTACGCAAATTTCGTCGCTTTGGACTTGATTTCGTTTGTTAGGTTAGTTTGTTTTATTTTTTAGTGGACGTCGATTTCGTCACAGTGCGCTGAGACTAAATTTGTCGAAACTTTTGATTACTTATTGACAAAAAGTCCCGCAGGCTATAAGTTGGCTAACAATTTTTCCTGAAATGTATGGAGGATGGCAATTGGCTGTTTAACCGTATATACATTTCGTGACCGGAAACGAAAAACACGAAGATCAGAAGTATAAAGGCGTGATCCATACCGTCTTTTGTCATTTTTAGAAGTCACACAAGACAATTCGTTCAGACAACTTAGTGCAGGTTCCTTGAATTCTGGCAGCTAAACTGCTTTGGGAGCCATGCTTCTCTCTCAAGCGTGTTTCAACGCAGCTTTTTTGATGTTTCTACTTTGGATCCTGTATTACGTGAGACTGTTAAGCAGAGCTGTTCAGGTTCGAGAGCAGCAAGGGAACAATCGACAACAGACTTCACCAGCGGCGAGGCAATATCGCCGAAGAAGTGAAGAACACCAAAATATTGAGGTCGTTACCAATAAAAAATACCCTGAAGAACAAGATGAACGCCCAAGCTAGGTAAGTCGATTCATTTTTTTCATGTCATTCACGCAACGTAAAGGAAAACAATTTAGGTTGTCTAATAATTGGTTGATCTCTGTTAACCAACAATTTCAATGTTTAAGCTTTACAAAATAGAAGCTGGATCAGTATCGCATGCTGTTGAAGTATGGTACATCAAGAGCTCTTTCCGTTAAGTACATGGCGGTTTTTTAATAGTATTATGTTTGTAAACATACATACATCTTTTCTGACGAATAAAAATTCCGCTGATGCATGTAGTTTGGAAGCCATTTTATCTCGCCAAAACAGTTTAGTTTGACTGATAATTAGTTAAACCCTGTTATAGTTTTACTTATTGGCATAATCTTATTGAGAGGAGTTTGTTTAACAATCCATGTAAGTGTGATGTTTTCCGTTGTTAACCAATTACACAAATATGTATGCTCTGCTGGTGCGTAAGAACTGAGAGCGTAAACAAGATCTGAGACCGTTTCCTATTTATTTTCTCTTTTAGATGTGGTGAGAAGAAAAGCGTTTCCTGCGTGCTTTTTATTTCTCACGTGGTTCTAGCTTCGATATTGCTGAAAAGCGGAGATTTTGTTTAATTCAAACCGAAGGAAGATAATTCGACATTTCGTGGATCAGTCTACCGTGTTGGAATGCTATGGACTTTTTACCTGAGTGACATCGGTACATTTGTTTCATTCTGAATCTTTAATCGTAAAATTTTATTTTATATTACATTATAGTAGATGGACACTAGATGAAAGAAATATGAAAGAAGAAAGACTGAAACAGTATAATTTCAATGTTTGTACTTCACAAAATAGAAGCTGGAATATCCTGTGCTCAAGTACGCGTATCGAAAGCTGTTCAGGGATTTCTAAACAATGTTTTCTTTGAAATATATCTTAACTGACGAATAAAAATTCTGATGATGCATGTAGTTTGGAGACCATATTATCTCGCTATAAAACAGTTTAGTTTGTCTGATAATAACTTAACTCTGTTTTAGTTCTACTTCCGGTCTTGGTAAGAAAGAATGATGTACATGAGAGTAAACATTTCCAAAAGTTATTTGACATAATCTCACTGAGAGGAGTTTGTTTAACAGTCCGTGTGATATGTTTGTTAATACAATTACACAAATCTGCATGCTTCTCTGCTCTGTGTAAAAGAACTGAGAGTGTAAACAAGATCTGAGACAATTTCCTAGTTATTTTCACTTTAGATATGGGAAGAAGAACAATGTTTCCTGCGTGCTTTTTATTTTTCATGTGTTTGAGAAAGCGGAATTTTGTTTAACCGCATGATTAAGTAAAATTTCCGCTCGAAATAATACAAATAAAAATGATTTCTACTCATTTATTTGCAACTCAAGTGCTTTGGGAACTAGTGTAGATTACGACTGACCACAAACAATATCACAGCTTGATATTAACCTCTTATTCAACAATGCGGTTGCCCTCAAGTTCAAATTAATATGTTTGCATTTTGCCTGGATCACCAAACAAGTCATCACTCCAGAAGCCAATTTCGGTGTCAGGCAAAAAGGGTTTTGAATATTTTGCTTTTATCGAGATGTTTCCTTGCGTCCTTCTAAATAAGCTCCTTGAATAGTATATGAAATACGCGTTGGTCGGATTTTATTTAACTGTTAGCGTCACATTATACCCAAATTTAAAAGAGACCTCTTTTTTGCTTACCTCCCGCTAACGATGTCTGAAATTTTCTTAGACAGAAAGAGGAAAGACAATCGTTTTGTGAATGTTTGCGTTCCATATGTGAAGATAGAACTGAAGAAGATAGAAGATTAAATAGTGAAGATGATCGAACTAGTTTCCTGATCTTAATGTTTCCAGCGTCAGTTTTCATAGTAAATATGTGATAAGATAAGTTACACAGACAACCATGTCTCCTACGGAATTGAAGTAATCTGCTGTTTAATTGTTTCCATGAAGAAAAGAGTTGCATGAATCCAGGGATTTAATTGATATGGGCTTGGAGTTAATGAAGCTTTCTTTCAATTTTACAGACTGATTAGAATTTGTCTCTATTAAGTTAATGGTAAAAAAACGTACAATCTTTATATCTTTTATGTTCAATTGGTTCAACTGTTTGGTTTCGAACAATAAAATTTAATGTATTGTAGACAATGTTTACTGAATACCCTATAATTTTGACAGGTTAAACCTTAAGCTCAGAAACTCAAGAATCGTATTGAACGCATGAAGTGAATTTTTTTTTTTAAAGACGAAAAAAAAAATTAAACCTTGTAGATGCCTTAAATGACATACAATAAATATTTATTTTCCACTGTTTCAATTAAAGTTTCAACCTCGCGAAAACATGTTCCGCCCTAGTAATCTTGATATGTTAATGGTCGTTAATGGCTTTTAATAGCCAGTCAATCACTCAATCATTTATTTTGACACCTTCCGTTTGAACTGGTTCAAAACACGGCCGGCTTTATTTGTCTGACGAGAAAGTTTTTGCTAGTATCACACTGTTGAGTGGAAACAATTTTAGCTCAGCATATGGCGTGTTCCTCCTGCTAACTCTCTTTTAAGACAATCTCACAACCATGTCTCCTACTGAAGTATTCTACTGTCTCTTCTATGTCACATTACTGTTGGTGATTATTTATTTCCTGATCAAAGTGGAAAAAGTTTAGGCACAAGGCTGTGGAGGACAGGTAGAAATCTATGATTGTCTTGTTCAACTGATCAGACAGGAGGTGACCAGAACCGAAGAGAGAAGAAGATTAAGGAGAAGAAGGAGCGAAAATCACATTGTTTCACCCAACACAAACCATCCCATCGAGCATGATGAACACCAGGACTAAGAAACAGAGTAGTGGCAGGTTTTTACTCTACCTGAGCGTTTTATGGTTGAAATCGTCTACATGGATCTACCGTTCATTTTTTCCGATAAGCTCGTCTTTCTTTGCTTATAAATACGGTATCCCTATAAATTCATTGAAAAAGATCCAAGAAATATCATTACTTGAGATAAATCTCTGCGCCTGTCTCTCCAAATTTTTTTCCATGTAAAGGTTAAGGACGAAAGGATTTGGTAGAGATTGTCAACAGTTCGTCTGGAAGATGTGGAAATACTTATTGTAAAATTCCCATGAAGCTTGTTGTTTCTTAGTTACAGCTTTGTAGCCTTGATATTCTATTTTCAAAATAGTACTTTGCGGAGAAGATGGCCGAACCCAACAAGGAACAGAGAAAGTTCTAGATATTATTGTTTACAATTGTTTTCACGAAGAAAAAAGTTGCATGAATCCAGGGATGCAATTGATATGGGCTCAAAGACTTTTCTGAAAATTTATGAATATTTAAATACCTATGACATGAAAGAGAGATGAGACAGTTGTCCGCAGTTGCACTGCTCAACCAGCCGATACAGATTGTTCCATCTCTGCCAGCCGGCCTTTTGAAAGGAAATTCTCCGCAACCATGCTACAAATTTACAAATTTTCCAGCCTACTTTGTGTGATTGTGCTGGTGATCCTTTTTTTTCCTGATCAAAATGGAAGGATCTTTGCCCGCCAGGTAACTGACGGAGAATGATGAACCTCTTGGATATGTAAGAAGATCGGAGTTGAACAGAAATGGAGAGAGAAGATTGGCTGGAGAGAGTGAAAACCACAGTATTCAACAAAGAAGAAATTATTCCACCGAAAACGATGAGCGGTAACACTGAGAAATGTTCCTTGCTCAAAATTTCTCGTTTTATAGCGGTTATCTGTCCTCTGTAACAAATATTGGTGAAACACTTGTTATCTTTATTTTCCTGTATAGGTCATAAAAGAAAGAAAGAATCGAGAGAATGTTGTCACTGAACATCTAATACCGAAAGCCCACTTAGTATAACTGAAACACTCACTTTGCCCTCCTTAACCCTGTTTCTTATTGTTGTATGTTCGCGCCATGAGCTTTTTAAAAACATATTACGCTTAAAGATCTTTACGTTAATTGATCGTTTACGAGATAAGCAGGAAAATAGAGACAAAGATACATTTTCTAATTATTCTTCTAAATCAAATGTTTTGTAATTGAAAAGGTAGGTTGTCGTCCAATGAAATAAAATGTTGTCTTCTTGTACTCTATGAATTTTTGATAACAAGGGGTTCCTCAATTTTATGGCTCTAATTACCAATTAATGTTCAGCCATATGACCGGCAAACAATGTTTCTCCGTGTTAACGAAACTACTTAGGGGCCTTGCAAAAACGAAATTGAATTATTGAAGAATAACCAGTATTTGGATTGACCTTCCTTTCTTAAACGGGAATGAAAAAGTAGAATAGACATAAGAGCTCATTTCAAGCTCGCCACATGGCTCCAAATAAGCGACAGGATGCGAACGATTCGCTTTTAGTTTTACGACCTTGATGCAAGGCAATTAGAGTACGCACACCGCCTGCTATGAGTGAAAATTTACCTATCGCCGGATGGGCGCGATGAAATTGCAAAAGGCGTACAGTCAAATAAATATCTTGATGGCAGCAGGTGGGCGCAGTAGGCTATCAGCTTGCCGCAGCTCATCCGCGTACAGATGCGTTGATGATTGATCAAGGAAAGTCATACCTCGATGTAATTTTGCCATCATGGTGATAATTGCCGTTTAATTCACGTTTAATATTGCATCTGCTCAAAATCTCTGAATTGAGCTGGCAGTTTTATTTTATATACATATATACTTACTGTAAAACTGAGATGAATTCAAAAATGGTAAACATTGGAAATACTTTGACACTGTGACCATGACCGTGACGACATTAGTTTTGATGAGAGTACCCTTGAGTGGAATCTGTATTAAACTCACAGTCCATTTCATCATGTCGTAAATTCGCCTCTTTGTTTTTTTTTTTTTGGCGATTAGTTAATCCCTGTAAGAGTTTATCTCGCGGTATTGAGAGGAAAGAGTTGTACACACAGAGTAAACATTTCCATGAGTTATTTCGATTAATCTCATGGACACAGCAAATTCTTTGTGACGTGTCTTTTAACCTTATAATACACAATTACACAAATGTGCTGCCGGTATCTTCGGTACAAAAGAACTGAGAGCGTAAACAAGTTTTAAGACCATTTCCTCTCTATTTCCTTTTAGTTTAGATATGGAAAGAAGGAAAGTGTTTCCCGCGTGGTTTTTCTTTATTTCTGCTTCTTCTAGGACTGAGGAATGTTGTGTAGAAGAGATTTTGTTTAATTCAAGCCGAAAGGAGACGTGTGGTAAAACCGTGTTGAATGCTAAAGGCAAATTCTGATTGATTCTCTTTTTGAGAGAAATCGTTACATTTGTTTAAGTCTTCAGTTGTAAACGTTACTTCATACTGCATTATACTGGATGTACACTAAAGAAAAGAAGATGAATCAGTATGTACGAAGAAAGACTGAAACAGCTTCAAGTTTAAGCTTAAATTAAAAATTGGAGCTTGATTATCCCTGCCGTTCAAGTAAGGAATATCAAGAGCCCTTTCCGTTCAGCACATAAGGATTTTTTTAATAGTAATGACTTTGTAAACTTAGATATATCTCTACTGACTAGTTAATAAAAAATTACTATAATGTACGTAGTTATGAACCATGTTAACCTTCGCCAAACTTTCTGAAGTCGAAGTCACGAGAAGTCACGCAGATGTTTCGCGCGAAAATCAGAGCGTTGACAAAAATAGCTGAACCGTAGTTAATTTTCCGAAGTTACGTTGCAAAGTACTTAAATTGGAAACTTAGTGATTATTCTCCCGCTCTTAGAGCTTTGACTGGATCGAACGCATTCGTTCATGTGTGAAACTTCCGATTTATGAAAATTAAACGGAGCGTGTATCTTTTACGGTTAGTGCATTCGAGCGTGGCCTGATTGGATCGAACGCATTCCAAATAATTCAGTGATAGTTTCTATGGAAAGAGCCTTAGAAATGCGATCTTGACGTGGCCTGATTAGATCGAACGCATTCGTACATGGATGAAAGTTCCGATGTAAGAAAATAAAACGGAGCGTGTATCTTTTATGGTCAGTGCATTTGAGTGTGGCCTGATTGGATCGAACGAATGCATTCCTACATGTGTAAAAGTTCCAATGTAACAAAAATTAAACGGAACGTGTATCTCTAATGGTTAGTGCATTCGAGCGTGGCCTGAGTGGATCGAACGCATTCGAAATAATTCAGTGACATTTTCTATGGAAAGACGCCTTAATAATGCCTGATGGCATTATACAGTGCACAAAGCAAGGATATATTCTCATACATGGATGTTTTAGATGAAGTTCGAATGCTGACATAGTATTTCCACGAGATTGCACGTTATGACACTTTCCTTTGAGAGCCAATTTTAATTTATTTATGTTGAACAACAAAATAAATTTTATATTGAACACCTGCTATCTATTGCCTCATAATCTGCGGGTTTCCCGTTTTGCTCAGGATATTCAAATTTCAGAATATATTTACATAGTGGAATTAATTCTCGGAATACCGAGTAACTTGAATACCTTCAAGGTTAGGGAAAAACCCATCCAAAGAACAAAGGCTTTGTGTGACATGTGATGCCCTCAGTGCTGCTTTATTTTTTTATGTAAGATGATGTGAAGAATGAGTTCGACCGACGAATCAAAGTAAATTTAAGAAGCAAAACCTCTCTTAAAAAAAAAATTAAAATCTATTGCGTGAGACGAAAGGGCAATATCATTTTATAGTATTCCGCTATTACGCCATGTTGCCATATAAGAACAACAGAAGGGGCAAAATATGCCATGATAGCACATCGGAGCAACAAAACCATAACGGAAGCACTAAATGGTCCAAACTTTTGTTTTAAGTGTCTGCCATACGCTTTACTATTTAAGCGACAACGTTGTAATGAAGCATATTTATTCTATGTCATAAAGCCACCAACTGATTTCGTTTGTGTTGTTTTCGTCTTTCGCACGTGCACCTTAATTTATGCCCAGTCGATAAGATTCTCAAATGTCTGCGTGTATTATATATTATCTACTTACCGTTTAAGAAGTGCTTTCTACGTGTCCTTCCAAGGCCTGTACCTAAACTCTTCACACTTTGATCAGGATATAAATGATTACCAACAGTAGTGTGACACAAAGAAGACAACAAAATTCTTGAATAGGAGACACGGTTGTCAGTAGATTTTTTCTGGAATGCAAGTTAACAAGCGAAACACCATATGCTGAGCCAAAATTATTTCCACTTAACAGTGCGATACATAAATTGAAACAAATCGAGAATCAGTGCGAAACTGATTAAATTCACTATAAAAGAAAATTTGCATCTGGAGTCATACGCAATAGGAAGAGTGGATGCCTTCCGGCGAAACCAGCGTAATCAAAAGAGTGTTATTTTAGTACATTGCAGGGTCGGCCAGGGTTTTTGGGTATTCGGTATTCAGGGGCGTTTTAAATCGGGTATACGGTATATTGCAGCTTAAATATGGGTATTCAGTATATCACTTTCTTTGAATTTCAGGTATAAAGTATTCAAAGCTTCGATTATTTTTGGGTATATTTGGAGGAATTTGGGGTATTTTGGGGTATTTTGTCGATTTTTTTTCGGGTATATTGGTATTCCACTACCCCCCCTGGCCGACCCTGACATTGTGTTGGATTGAGAGGTTGTCAAAATCACTGATGTAACTAAAGTCATTGTTGTTTTCTCACATGAGCTTTTTCTACGCAAATGTGGCTGAAACGTTTTAAAACCAGTGGTGTCTTGAACAAACATTAAGCATCCAAACAATATCGGTCATGATTATATTAGATTACAAGCCTATAGGGTTTGTTTTAATGATATTCTTCTTCAAGGAACATGAAAACATGCATATGCATATGATTACGGGTCATTTGAACGGTTTAAAGCTCAGTATGAATTGCTGTAGTTTTGTTTCGGCCATTAATCCAGTTTTTGCCCGCGATAAATTTCTAAATAAAAACCTTTTTCGCTAGTGCGGAAAGGTTTAAGGTGGAAAGGAGTAGAAAATTAATAAAGGATAACACCAATTGTGTTTAGATTGCACAAACTTTTGACGGTAACGGCAGCCTGCTCCAGCCTCTCTAGTGGTGTCTTGAACAAACATTAAGCATCCAAACAATATCGGTCATGATTAAATTAGATATTCTTTATAAGCCTCGTGGTTTCTTTCAGGTTTTCTTGCCATTTATTTTCTGTCATCAATTTTCTTCATTTTTTTTTTCCATCTGTAAATGTCGTATATGGCAAATAAATATTGTATTATTATTGTATTGTATGCATGATGAACAGCGACAAAAATTTCCAATTGTCCGATTGACACCATTGAGGCTGAGTATCACAAAGGAGCTGATGGAACGTTTAAACTATGATTACTCAAACTTAAATCGCCTCAAGGGTATCAATAAATTTCAACCTGTTTTACAAGTTATTATGCTTATTAAGTTGAGCTTTTAACTTTTCTCCTTTGTTTCTTTTTGTCATGGTTTGTGTGTTCCGCATTGCGGTTTTGTTTGTTAAACTCTTAAGTAGACAGGCAAGAAAGAGGTCTTCAGTTCACCACCAGTCTCAGAGAGGTAACACGACTATAAAAACATGTATTTTCTTGGAGTTTTATGCACAATCTTCATTGCCTTATCTCTTCTATTTCCAGTGAGTACAAAGCCATTCATCTGGCCTCGCGATCACATTATCTACACGCAAGTCTCACCACGAACCGATTGTGGAGTAAAACTAAGCCTTGGTAAGTTAGAAGGCCGCTACTGATTAATTTCTTTCTGTGTTCTCGTTGGGAAGTTAATTCCAAGCCGTGTTTTCGTACAAAAAATGCAAAGCTTTCCCACGAGTTAGTAAATTTCTAAAATCAACAAAAGAAATTTTGCTAATGTTAAAGTGATGCTTTCCTCGTCAATCAAAAACTTAAGAATCTTACTCAGAACATCAATCTTGGTTGCGATTGTTTCTTGTATTTCAGAGCTCAGCAAATTGCATCTTAAACGAAAGAAGTAAGATCCCTCATTATTTTATTTGTGGGGCTTTTCAAGCTTATCTCGACTTTTGACGAAACGCAATTATCCACGACCAGGTTGGTCTTTTGCTCAAAACGCGTTTCAAGCTTAATCCTGCATTTCCGCTTTCATCAGAGGCAGACACAATCCATTATAGCAGATTTAGTTAAGAATGACAACTTAATTGCTTTCTTGTCAATTAATCGCAAATAAACTTCAGCTAGCAAGCCAATAATTATATTCAATCACGTTTAAGCCTAAACACCTAAGCTCGTGAAGCAACATTTTGATCTTCTCAGTTGCTTTTTTAAATACTTGTTTGTTTACCTTATTAGAATAATCAAACTGACTGGGATGGCTGCTAATACTTGTTTGTTTACCTTATTAGAATAATCAAACTGACTGGGATGGCTGCTAATACGTTTTGTTTACCTTATTAGAATAATCAAACTGACTGGGATGGCTGCTAATACTTGTTTGTTTACCTTATTAGAATAATCAAACTGACTGGGATGGCTGCTAATACTTTTTGTTTACCTTATTAGAATAATCAAACTGACTGGGATGGCTGCTAATACTTGTTTGTTTACCTTATTAGAATAATCAAACTGACTGCTCAAGTGATTGTTGAGTCAAGTTTGTACTGCTCAGCCAGCATAAAGATTGTTCCGTCTCTGCCAGCCGGCCTTTGGAAACGAAATTCTCTGAAACCATGCTACAAATTTACGAATTTTCCAATCTACTTTGTGTGATTGTGCTGGTGATCCTTTTTTTCCTGATCAAAATGGAAGGACCATTGCCCGCCAGGGAAGCGACAGAGAATAATGAACCTCGTGGATCTGTAAGAAGATCGGAGTTGAACGGAAACGGAGAGAGGAGATGGGCCGGAGAGAGTGAAAACCACAGTATTCTACAAAGGAGAAATTATCCCACAGAAAACGATGAACAGGAGCACTGAGAAATGTATCTTGCTCAAAATTGCTCGTTCTATAACAGTTACCTCATCTCTGTAGGAAATATTGGTGAACACTCATTATCTTCATTTTTCTTGTATTGGTCATGAAAAAAGGAAAGAATTGAAATAACGTTGTCAGTGAACATTCTGAAGCCGAAAGCCTACTTTGTATATCTGAAACACTTCACTTCTCTGTTTCCTCAATCCTGCTTCTCATTGTTGTACGTCGCTTTTTTAGTGCGCCACAGACTATTCAAAAACATTTGAGGCTTAAAGATCTTTTAGTTCATTGATCGTTTACGAGATAAGCAGGAAAACAGAGACAAAGATAGTCAGTTTTTCAGTTATTAGTTTTATGCATCGAATTCCATTGAAGTGTAAAGTTCTCTTTTTTTCAGAGTTATACACACTTTATTGAAGTATAGCTATCATTTTATAATCTCTTGTAGCTATAACAGTTCATTCTTGATTGAGGCCAGTGGTTTGGCTCATTGTATGCCGGAGTGTTTTAAGTAGAGTTAAAATGGAGGATGGGGTTTGCAAAGACGGTTATTAAAACGCTAATATTCATTGTAATTCTTCGCGTGTTTGTGTAAAGTAGTATAATAAGCAAACGGCTTTCAATGGAAATTACTGCACGCAATCGAAGTAGCCTTTTTTTGTCTGATGGGGAAGTGATTATATGTACATCGTTGGTAATTGATCTCGTTCACAAGGAACACTCTTCTTTCTCTCTTTGGCACGGAAAACCCTCATCACGCTATTTTAAGTATTGTATTTTAACTCTGCATGGCCCAAACAACACCTCAATTATTCATACTGACAACCAACTTCGAAGCGTTGAAATGATCCGAAATTTTAAAGTTCATGTAATTTCTATCGATATCAACGGTAATTACCCATCATCACCCGAGGTGATCATTGTACTTATCAAAATCTAAAATTAAGACAAACATTTAATCTTATATGGATCAACTATTTTTCAACAAGGTTAAGAGTAAAACTCACTCCGAAGGAAATACGATTTTTTGGATGGTTATTTTTTTTATTCAAGACAAAGGCAGATTAAAAAAGAGATTTTAATTACCTCAGTCCTTTTAGAAATTTCATTACGCAAAAAAAAAAACAGCATTGGTGTAGAGTTACGTAAGTTTAGCATCACGCGATATGTAAATTTCATTTTATAGAGTCGGACTGGCTCTAGATTTGCTTCCATTTTTGCCAGTTTCCCTACGGCGTGTTCCTCTTGCTAACACGCGTATTCCAGATGAAATCTATAGAAAATCATGCCTCCTATTCAAGAATTCTGCTGTCTCCTTTGTGTCACACTACTGTTGGTGATAATTTATTTCCTTTCCTTTTTCAAAATGGAAAGAGTTTTGGTACAGGGCTGTGGAGGACTAGAACGTTTTGTTCAACTGATCAGACGAAAGGTGACCAGAAACGAAGAGAGGAGAAGATAAAGGAAAAGAAGGAGCGAAAATCACATTGTTCCACCCAACACAAATCATCCCATCGAGCACGATGAACGCTAGGACTAAGACTAATCTCGGGTAGGTTTTCATTCTACCTGAGAATTTTTATGATTGAAATAGTCTGTACGGATCTATCATCCATTTTTCCGGGATAAGCGCGTCTTTCTTTGCCTATAAATACGGTGTCCTTATAAATTCATTGTAAAAGATCCAAGAAATACCATCACTTGGGATAAAATCTCTAAGCTTTTAATTTTTTTCCATTTAAAGGTAAAGAACGAAAGGATTTGGTAAAGATTGTCAGCAGTTAGTCTGGAAGATGTGGAATTACTTGTGTAAAACTCCCATGAAGCTTGTTGTTTCTTAGTTACAGCTTTGTAGCCTTGATGTGCTATTTTCAAAATGAACTTGTTTAGGATTATTTGTACGTTTGATAGCAGCACTTTGCGGAGAAGATAGGCGAACTTGACAAGGAACAAAGAAAGTTCTAGATATTATTGTTTACAATCGTTTTCATGAAGAAAGGAGTTGCATGAATCCAGGGATTTAATTAATATGGGCTTGGTGTTGATGAAGCTTTCTGTCAATTTTACAGACTGATTAGAATTTGTATTTTCTAAGTGATTGGCGACAAAACGTTTATATCTTTTGTGTTCAATTAGTTCGACTGGTTGGTGTTGAACAATTAAATTTGATGTATCGTAGACAAGCTGGTTTACAGATACGCTCAGGAATTCAAGAATCGTATAAAACGCATGAAGTCCACGCACAACACGAAAAAAAACACAATTGAACCTTGCATTTAACAAATAGAGAAGCCTTGACTGTGCTCTGTTCTGTTATAAAGCACGCAGGAAGCGGCTAGAGCACGAAAGAAGTGTAAGGAGAAACACGAGACGAAGTCGAGTGTTTCTCCCCACTTCTTGAGGGTGCATGTTTCAAGTAATGTTAAAATGGGGGGCGGAGTTTGCGTGATCGGTTATCAAACGCTAATATTCATTGTAATGCTTAGCTTGCTTGTGCTATTTGCCTATATTACCTGACGGCAAGGTAGTATATAGGCAAACAGCCTGATGGCTCTTTGTGCAAATTATTCCACGTGTTCGAAGTAGCCTAACTTGTCTGACGGGAGGGTGTGCCTTAAATGGGAAACAATAAAGATTTATTTCCTATCTTAATTCACGACTCATACACAAGAGTGGGTGTGCAGCTCGAACCAGGAGCCTGAATGTTTAATGTCGTCCGACAAAGGTACAGAGAATAACAAACAACTAGTTACAACTGAATCACCTCTCGGGCTAAAAAAAAATTTGTGTGCCACCGCGTGATACGAAAACCCATAACGCCCAGTGGGAAAAATGGGAACGTATTCCCCATCCAAATGCAGGCGCACCAACCTCTGGGGGTTAGAGGTAAACATGCTAAATTACATGCAAGTTCGTTAGTGACTGGAAACCAGAAAGGTCACGTGCCCACCGGATGCGCTATGCTATTAAAGGCTGACTGACTGGACCGGAACCGGAGCCGGAGAGGTAGAAGCTTGAAAGATGCTGAGTAAATGCAAGGACACGTAAGCCAGGGTTGCTGGTAAGACTCTGATCTCAGGGAAGCTAGAGGCCTAAGAACGCCACCGTCTGAAACCGCTAAGGTACGGGGCTGTTGTACTGTCTGCTCTGGAACCAAGAACCAAGAACCACTTCGGGTAACTTTTTTACCAGAAGACACAAGGGGGATCTTGAACGTGGGTAAGCTAGGAGGACACAAAACGGAGAGAAAAGGAACTCTAACCAGAAAATCGGGTGAAGGCCCACAGAGGTGAGATATACTAAAAATGATCCTGAGGATCACGACCAAGTCAAAGCCGGGAGGAATAGTATGACTACACAACGCGTGCGGACACCGAGGTACGCAGTAGCCAACGAAAGTTAAGTCCTACACGGACACCAAAACAACGTGACGGGTACGAGGATTACAAAGATGAACGGCTGCTTAAGCATAAATAAGTCCACTAATTAAATGAAAGGGACACACAGCCACCGAGGCACATAAAAATGGCAGGACTACAGACTTAATTACACCTCCGTCGAGGCACACACAATTCAGCGAGACTAGAAGCATACGCAGCCACCGAGGCAATCACTAGTCACCGAGACTACAAACATTCTGGGCTACAAGACAAAGCCGACTTCAGAGAGGTCAAGGAACACAGACAAGAAAAAATTCAAGGCAACCTTAAGATCCTCAAACTTAACTCTCTGCTTCCACAGGTGCTTGTTAATAAGCCGCAAATCTAAGATTAACCGCTTCTTGCCTGAGGACTGTGATTAGTGAGTAGCAATTTAGATATTGCTTCTTCAACAAAGCCTGCATTGGCTAAGGCAGACTTATTGTTATCAGAGAAGCTAACAGGAGGCATGAAATAAAGAGGGATACGATAACCTGAATCAATCATATCTAAAATATACGGACTGGCACAACTATATATTTCCAAAATTAAATGTGGGTCTTAAGTCTACCCGCTACAATTATATGAGAGCTTGACCCCTGCTCATATTCATGAGATCATGATCTAAATCTATGTTTTCATGTGAAGGAATTAGAGACCTATTTCTGTCCAGTAAAAGCGTGGACAGTAAAAACTCGCTTGCTGAGCTGATAAGCTGAGGGCTTAACGCACGGAAAGGATATTGGCTTAGAAAATGGCTAAACCTTCCTTAGGCAAAGCAAGATCCTCAGAGGGCGGGTAAGGTTCTGGGCCAGATAGTAGAGGAAGTATTTTGAGAGGCAGAAAGTGCTGGAGTTTGGAGAATAAAGGGCCAGGATAATGGACAACCGTAGGGCTGTTGAACGCGGGACGAAAGCGCTGAATAGAGCGACCTCTGGGAAGTTATTTTTCTCTGCGATTGGGCGCGATACACTTCTGATACGCTCTTGCCTCGGCCTGTCTTATGCGTTCGCCGTCCGATCGCTGTCGTCGGCGAGGTCTCTGCGCTCGTACTCGTTAATTACTGCTTACCAACCTTCTTCCCAAGATCTGATTGTTTTTTCTCCCCTCTAACTGCTACACATTTCCTAGTAAATTAGTTAAGAGAATTTGGCATTAAATCAAGATAACAACCTCCATGTGGTAAGTTTGAGTATTCTTGTTACTTTTTTGATGGATGATGTATGGATATTGCTCCTCTGAAGCTACGCTAACCCATTCTGGTTAGAGATAATTCTTTAAACAACCATGTTACTTACACTTCAGGACTTAAGCTTATTCTGTACCATTTTACTGCTGCTGATCCTCTATGACTTGATTAAAATCTGCAAAGCTATGCGTCAAAGGGAACCCGAGGCGATTGATCAACACGATCCAGAAGAACTAAAGTAATCAGAAAAAGGCAGAGGGGTTGGTGACGAGAGAGCGAAAACCGCAGTGTTCGGATCAGGAAAAACTGTGCCACTGAACATGATGAACGTCAAGGCTGATACAATTTTTTTATTTGTTCAATTATTCTGAACATGAGAGGAAACTCGGATAGTCACAACAACTTTGTTTCATTTCCTTCTGTTGAGCAAGTTTATCTGTCTTCATAATATTACTGCACAATCCTCAAGCAAAAGACTCCCTTGTCATGTTAGACATGCATACTTTTAAACTTATTTGGTTGTTTTTTTCCTGTGCAGACAAAAAAAAGAAGTTGTATTTCGTTTTGCATGGCGCCCCAGGGAAATGTGTCAAAAAATTGATTAGAGCCGAGGGTAAACGGCATCTGATGGTTGTTCTTTAATATTTGACTTTGGCCATTTTTGCACTGATAATTATAATTTTTTAGACAAATATTGCTGGAGAGAAAAGATCAACCCTTAGAAAAATAAGAGACAGTTATTATAGTTTTTAGCACGCTATCATCTCAGTAACAGTTTTCTAGCTGATAATGCCTGATAAGAACTATTTTTTTTAAGAATCAATGGACCTCGCTAGCGAGAATTTGATTCTTTTTAGATGGCTTCAACTTGTTCTTTAGACTCGGTGCATTTTCTCGGTTGCAAGAGTCAGTTTTTTACCTTGAGGTGTAAACGGACTTATCCCTTGCTCTTTATGATTTCTGTTCATCTACTACTACAAACAAGTTTTCATTTGCATGAGAAGGGTCGACTGTCGACCAGAAATCATGGTCATGCCCTCTTGTTCTCGATTAAACTTTGGAGTTTTCTGACGAACGTTCGCTGATTAGTTGTGTTTAGTATTCACAGCCTCGTGTGCTGTGTGTCTTTTTCAGACTGATCAGTATAATAATTTCCCTTCTGAAAAGTAAATTGCAGATGTCATGAAAAAGAAAAAACTGATGAATACTTAGTGAATAAAGCATTTGCAACAAGGAATACGTGCACAGTGATCAAAGATTCAAGCAACGCCACGGGAATTCGTGCTGAAGAGCGAAATGGTAACAAACCCCCACGCATTTTCAGGGGCACTGACTTCTATTGTGACTTATTCGCCGCCAAAGATTCCTTTTAAGAAGTCTATTGACTCATTATCTAGCTTTATCTGCGGGTTTCCTGTTTCTGTTACATAGAGGAGTTAGTACCGAATGGGTTTTCCCTTATCTTTGTGCGAAATTTGACGCTAAAAATTTCATTTCATTATCATGTAGTTGCTTTTGGCCCAAAGTGTTGTTTTATTTCTGATGTGCGAGGATGTGAAGAATGAGATCATGATCAACCGACGAATTAAAGTAGATTTAGGAAGCGATACCTATTTAAAAAAATTGGAAATCTAGTATTCCGTCATAACGCCATGTTGCCATATAAGAGCAACAGAACGGGCAAAATATGCCACGATGGCATATTGGAGAAACAAAACTTTAACGATACGATTCTCAAATGTCTGTGCGTATTATCTGCATGCCATTTAAGAAGTGCATTCGTGCAGTCAACTGATTGTTCCTGCTTATGTCAAGTTTTATTTTCCAAAACTGAACGGTTGAATTTATTGAATACAAGATATATATATAAAAAAAGTTTTTCCACCTCACGGTAAATTACCGACCGGCTTCGAACTTTCAAAATCTTTCGGGAAAAAAAAAACTGGAGAATTCTCAAATTATAACCTTGGCTGTTAAAGAAATTTTATGCGACAGGTCAGCAAAATCAAACTATTTTCTATTTATGCAGAGACATTCCGAATATTGGCTCTAAGACAATTTCAAAACTGTCTTCGTAGAAAAAATGTTTGATTTTTCAGACGTTTCAGTCGTTTCTGTGTTATGATGACTTCTAATTTGCGTTAAATACCGACGTTATTGTTTTGTCTTCAAAATTAAAGTAGACGCAAAGACTGCCTGAAGGCTTGTAAAGCTACGTACACTCTTTACAGCCTCTGTTCACTTTTAGGGAGAACGTAAAAGGCTGGTATGCAACTTTCGTCGCTTTGGACTTGATTTCGTTTGTTAGGTTAGTTTGTTTTATTTTTTTGTGGAAGTCGATTTAGTCACAGTGCGCTATGTTGATTTCTTCTAGACATAAAGTCCCGCAGGCTATAAGTTAGCTAAAAATTTTGGCGTAAATGTATAATTGGCTGTTCAACCGTATATACATTTCGTGACCGGAAACGAAAAACACGAAGATCAGGAGCGTAAGGTTGTGATCCGCCTTGTCTTTTGTCATTTTCAGACTTTGCACAAGACAATCCGTTCAGACAACTTAGTGCAGGTTCCTTGAATTCTGGAAGCTAAACTGTTTTGGGAACCATACCTCTCTCTCAAGCGTGTTTCAACGCAGCTTTTCTGATGTTTCTACTTTGGATCCTGTATTACGTGAGACTGTTAAGCAGAGCTGTTCGGGTTCGACAGCAGCAAGGGAACGATCGACAACAGACTTCACCAGCGACGAGGCAAAATCGCCGAAGTAGTGAAGAACACCAAAATATTGAGGTCGTTACCAATAAAAAATACCCTGAAGAACACGATGAACACCCAAGCTAGGTAAGTCGATTCATTTTTTCATTTCATTTACGGAACGTAAAGGAAAACAGTTAAGGTTGTCTAATAATTGGTTGATCTCTGTTCACCAACAATTTCAATGTTTAAGCTTTACAAAATAGAAGTTGGATTATCCCATGCTGTTCGAGTATCGTGCATCAAGAGCTCTTTCTGTTAAGTACATGGCGGTTTTTTTTTTAATAGTATTATGTTTGTAAACATACCTACATCTTTTTTGACGGATAAAAATTCTGCTGATGCATGTAGTTTGAAACCATTGTATCTCGCCAAAACAGTTTAGTTTGTCTGATAATTAGTTAAAGCCTGTCACAGTTTTACTTATTGACATAATCTTATTGAGAGGAGTTTGTTTAACAATCCATGTACTTGTGATGAGTTCAGTTGTTAACCAGTTACACAAATATGCATGCTTCTCTGCTGGGTGCTCAGGAACCGAGAGCGTAAACAAGATCTGAGACCGTTTCCTATTTATTTTATCTTTTAGATATGGAAAGAAGAAAAGTGTTTCCTGCGTGCTTTTTATTTCTCATGTGGTTCTAGCTTCGATATGGTTGAGAAAGCGAGTATTTTTTTTTTATTCAAACCGAAGGAAAATAATTCCACATTTCATGGATCAGTCTACCGTGTTGGAATGCTAATGACTTTTTTCCTGAGAGACATCGGTACATTTGTCAGTTTTACTCTGAATCTTCAATTGTAAACGTTATTTCACATTGCATTATACTGGATGGACACTAGATAAAAGAAGTATGAAAGAAGAAAGACTCAAACAGTATAATTTCAATGTTTATGCTCTACAAAATAGAAGCTGGATTATTCTTTGCTCAAGTACGCGTATCAAGAACTGTTGAGGGTTTTTTAAACAATATTATCTTAATTTAATCAATATTATTATTATATGAGGTTAATTGTTAACCTCATAAAATTACACAAATCTGCATGTCTCTCTGGTGGTGCGTAAGAACTGAGAGCGTAAACAAGATCTGTGACCGTTTCCTATTTATTTTCTCTTTTAGATATGGAAAGAAGAAAAGTGTTTCCCGCGTACTTTTTATTTTTCATATGATTCCAGCTTCGATGTTGTTGAGAAAGCAGAAATTTTGTTTAACCGTATGGTCAAAAGCCACAAACAATATTATAACTTGATATTAACTTCTTATTCAACAATGCGGTTGCCCCCTGTTGAAGTCCTAAATGTAATAACTGTCCTAAATGTAATAAAGTCCTAAATGTAATAACATTTGGTCCTAAGTGTAATAAAGTCCTAAATGTAATAACGTTTGGTCCTAAATGTAATAAGCCTCCAATGCAATCGTTTAACTGCGCTAGCGCACTGTTGTTATAGCAGACATCCACATTGAGATGTTAAAGTGACAGCTGTTGCACCAAAGAATCCTCTGACCAATCCTTATGGCATATTGCGGGCTCGCTGATGTTAATCAGCATCTCTTTATATGCTAAAGACGTAGGTTGAGAAGCATTGTCTACAAAACCCTATACTGATGTGCTTTTGGCATCAAATTGACAGACGCAAAAACAATGAGAACGCTGACCAAGAGCTCTCTTTATATCATTGGCTCAAACTCTTAAGTGAAACAGATTTTGACGATAACTTGTGTGATCAGTGCTGAAGTTAACACCTTATGAACCGCGTTACAAGAAAAAGGTAGTCCACTGACCGATACGTCTGACAAATTCCGGGCTCGGAAGTGCATTTTTTGTACTGTCTTCCCTTGCAAGATTTGTATGAGTCTGCATGAAATATATTCCTATGCGTTATTGACCAAGCGTGAGGTCAAATGGCTGGATATTGGCCGAGTTTTTTATTTGTTTTTGCGTTTTTAGGGACTGAGACGAAGTCTTGGTCCAAAAAAAAGGAGAAAAAGAACGAGGCTAATATCCAGTCATCTTGACCGAACAAGCTTGGTCAATGCAGGAGAGTTTATATTCTCTTGGCTTAAACGTTAAGGGATTCATTGTATAGCAAAAGATTTCGCTTTGATAAGAATCAAGAATGACTTGTTTATTTCGAGAGCCGAGAGTGAAAGCCAACTGTTTTTGTAGTACAATAAACCCAAGAGGTCGTTTAATTTTTTCTAAGTATATGTCGACATTGTCCAAAATTTACGAACTTTGTGAGTTTTCTTGCGCAGTATCAATTCGGGGAATCTCGAACGGGCGAGGGAATTATCTTGCCCGCTCAGGTATCCAATCAGAACACAGGATTCACTTCATCTTGCCCGCAGGCGCTGCTAGCTATATGATAAAGTGACTTACAGAGCTAGATATCTACTGACCAATCATATCTTATCCCATTTCACGATCACAGGTCTCGACATGTGGCTTTTTTTCCACGCGAGTGTCAAATTGAACTCTTGAGCTACAGCATTCAACACATGATGGTCAGTTGATGGTCTAATGAACCATTCTTTTTTTTTCCTTTAGCCCCTTAAGACAGGTTCATCAGTTCCCGAACCGAAATATCGGGAAAAAATATATACCGCAGTCAATCTCAAGTTTTTATTTCATTTTTTTGTCTTCATCTCTTCTCCCCGTCGTGAGGGGAGAAAATGAATAGATAAATAAATAAATGAAAAAAGATAGCTCAACAGTTTCCACTTATAGTCATATGGTAAATGAACTGTTACCGAGGCGGAGTGAAGCCATAGAGGGCTAGAAATGCAACATCCTAGGTTCAAAATTGAATAAATCAAGATAGTCATTCTTATAAATGAACTCAAATGCTTCATTAAATCATTTGACACTGAATAACATTGATGTTCAAAATTTCAGTAACACTACTGATAATAATACTTTTGGATTAACATGTGATACAGCGAAATCATTCAAACTACTCTAAAATGGTGCATCACTACTAACGACTTTAACACGAACGATAACATCAACAATAGCATGCTAGTTTATCATCAATTGCCGTCAATTTCTCTTCCAAAAAATTCCAATGATTACGTACCAATCGAGTTCATCCACTTGAACTTCCAGCCAAGCATTAGCCCACTTTGGACTAGAAATGATTTTCTTCAGCTCGATCAATAGACCGCTTAAAGGACCATACTTTTTTAGAAGGCTTCGAGCGCTGATTAAACAAGACTTCAATCCACCAGAAACATGAAGCCTTGGTAGAAATCGTTTCAGACGTTGCACCGACGCTCTGAATCGTGTATTAACTTTACTTAATGTTTGGTATGTGTGGCATGCATTACCAGCAAACAGGATGGCCGATGACGCTAACACTATTTCTAAGATTTTTTCTAAAACTTCATTGGGAAGTTTTCCAATGTGACATTCGTCATCTCCTCTCGCCGCAAATAAGTCGATGTCTACATCTGAAACAAACTGAACCTCCATCAGCTTATCACCATCATTCGCTATACCATTGTCGACTTCATTTTGCAATTCATACTCTGTCTCGTTTGTTCGGCTTCCATGAGTAAGTCCCTTAGCTGTATCTGTAGCAATGTCCGTGTCGTCACCAATGCCGACGATACTGTCAAGTCCAGTTTTTGCGTCAGAGTCACCCATTTCAAAATCAACGACGTCCTGCTCTATGTGCATTTCATTCGCATAATCCTCGGGAATTTCTCCTTCTCCTGGGTCATTTTCATCGTATTCTTTTTCACTAGCGTCGTTGTGATCCGCAACTTGTTCCAAGCTCACATAGTGTTCGCCTTGGTTCTCAGCAAGATGTCCAAGGTACACGGTAGCTGCTGAAACACTTGCTGACGGACTGAACACATGCTGCCCACCAACTCCTAGAGAGGAAACTATTTGGATATCGATATTATACAAGTTTGCTGCTGCATAAAGCGTAATCTGATCCCCATAGGTCCCATCTCGCGCCATATGAGTTATATAATCGTCCCAGCAAGCGAACTCATCATCTGCCAAATGCTCCAAAAGTGGGAAGCCATCGCTATCGTACGGATTACTTTTTAAGTACTCTACTATTTCTTTCCTCATGGTTTCAGGAGATCTCAAAATGCCTAGTCTCTTTGCCTGATGCGATACTGCAGCAAATTGGCAATTGCCATCTCCAAGAGGATTGTAGACCAATTTAAAACCCTGATCTTCAATAGCCTTTGCATAATCGTCTCTTCTCATACGTATGTAATACTTTTTGTAGTGGTCAATTTTTTTCTTTTTAGACAGCTTGGCGCATTTTTGTTTCTGTTTTTCTCGCTCTAGTGTTATGCTTGTGATATCGTCCACGGTGACCCATTTCCTTTCTTCCTTTCCTGAAAGCGGTGAGGTGCATGAAACCTTATAGGTATGCAACTTGATCTTACGTTTCTCGATACAACCCTCCGTCACATGCCGTTTATTCGATGGTTTCCCTCTCAAACGTATATACACTTTTTCTCCGATGCTGTAAACCGAGGGAAGATTTAAGCGAAGTTGTGCTCGCTGCATCCGCTTGTCACATCTGCTCGTGGCTCTTTTTGCTTGCTTTCGTAATTTCAAAGTTTGCCGGGAACGCCGATTACGGTCATTGTTAGTTGGGCGAACCCTCCCAGCGCTAGGAAGGATTTCGTCTTGTAATCTGCTCTCTCTAAAGGCGTTGCACTTTCGTGCAAAGTATATTTCAATTGGTGTTTTGTAAGCTATTACTTCCTTAGGGTCGTTATTTAGAATTCTTTGATAAAGAGGGAGCTGTTTCGCCCAGTTTACACCGTCTTGACCCATTTTTTGAAGGTCATATTCCATCTTGGATCTTAGTGTCCTGTGGCAACGTTCCACCTTGCCTTGTGATTGGGGATGGCGCGGGCGACTGTAAATCAATTTTATATTCATGCGATCGCAAAGTAATTTCAAAGCTTTCTTGAACTCCCCTCCTTGGTCGCACTGTATTATTTCTGGCGATCCATGTTCCATATAAATAGATTCCAATTCACTTGCAATAACCTGGCTTGATTTGCTTTCCAAAGGACGAAGCCAAAGGAAACGGCTGAAAACATCAATCACTGTTAGAACGTATCTGTAAAAATGTCCATTCATCTTCACGGATTCTCTTTTGCTCATATCCATCAAATCTATTTGGTGCCTAACATGAACATCTCTGGCTCTGATAGGTTTCAGCTTCGCCTTATTAAGAAACTTAGCATTTCGGCGATAATGACTTTTGTCCGTGTTTAGAATGGTTTGTATTTTAGCTCGACTTACTCCTATAAAGTTGTCCCTCAGTGAGCAAGCCAACTTCACCGCACCAGATCCTTTCGTCTTTTCAAATTCCTCAACCACTACTTTGTTAACCCCTGATGATTTTTACAGTCGCCGCCCCTCGTAATAAAGTGCCTTATCACCATGGTCTGCTTTCACTGATATCTTTCCGCCGGCTCTCCAGTATCGCACAGCAGCTGCACGCATTGCTCTCGTCCGTTCTTTCACCGGTGGTTGTGCCTTGCCTTCAACAAGGTCAAGCAGTGCTTCATGAACGTCGTCTGCTAAAACAGAGGGTTTCCGATTCCCTTCGAAGTTTTCACGATCTTTATGGGCCACAGACCTATCCCACAATGATGCTAGTAATGCTAAAATCATAACAGCTAAAACAATAAATCTCATGTTGAATCAATGCAAGCACTAGCGTTCCACATTCGATCTAGATCTTAAAGAAAACTGCCGGAATATTTCACAGGCTCGTGAAATGTTTATCAGTCGGATCCGCACTCAAGAATTTTTCCACACTCAGTTCAACCAATCAATTCAACGTTGCTGGGCAAATCTTTGTGTTACTGCCAGTTATTTTGAAACTGGAAAGTTAAGCGCTTTACGCGCATGTTATTCTCATAGTGCTAATTCAGTAGAAGAAAAGTCCGTTTTTTTAGTTCTTTAAATCAATTAGTATACCGTTAAAAAACGGCTCACACGATTAGTTGTACTCACATCTCGGAGAAAGCAAGGGAACAAATTTTTGCGTGAGTTTTTGGGGACCGGGACATCATTTACAGCCTTCAACATAAACAACCATTTTTAATGTTCATTATAAATCACTCGTGTGACTGTTTCCGGCCTTATATAAAACGTAATCGAGCAACAAGTATGCGCTAAAAAGACCTGTTGCTTATTTCGAATTGCAGTACTACCTCTTCCATAGGAACCTTTTTCCGTTCCTTTTAATTTTGAAGCTCAAAAATTTTGCATCAGTGAGCTCGTTCATGACATGCACCAGATTTTTGTTAAGTGTCTGTTTTGTGATTGGCAATCTGAGCCGGTGATTTGTGATGATGTACTGGTCAGTAACTTCTTTGCATTTACACCTGTTAAATGTAAGTCACTGAGTATATGATTCGATGGAGACACATGCAATACCTTATTCGTTTGTCGGATTTGTTGCAGGCATTTCAAGATCAGGAGAACATAATTGTCCCACTTTTGTTCTCTCGAGGAGAACAATTATTTTGTCCATATTCATATACTCAGGGAGATATTCGAGAATTTTAAAGTAACAACCCTCTAGAGTGCTGTCACGAGATCCGAATTGGTAAACAAAATGTGCATGCTAAGAAAGTCTATGCAGGCATGGAAAGAAAAAAAAATTTGTAGCCCAGCCTGCAAATTGTCCGACCTACAAGTCAGCGGACTCCCTTGTCCAAGTTTGTAATTTGGTTTATGACTTGTTAAGTCTATCACCGATCACACATGTATAATGTTATCCAATTTTTCCAAAATTTATTGTACCTAAGAGTCTGAGCCAGTGACATATGAAGAGGTTTTGGTCAGCGTACTCATTATTTTGTCAGCTGTCATTTGATGCCATTTTTTTATCAGTATAACGGTTTTCGGCCAATGCTTCTCGACTTATGTCTAGCAAGTAAAAAGACGCTGATCGGTATCAGCGAGCCCGTAATGAGACATGTATACTGGTCAGCGGTTTTTGGTGCAACAGCTGTCACTTCAACATCTCAATGTGGATGTCCGCCGTAACAACAATGCACTGAAGGAGTTATACGATTGCATTGGAGGCTAATTACACTTAGGGCCAACTGTTATTACATTTAGGACTTTATTACATTTAGGACCAAATGTTATTACATTTAGGACTTTATTACATTTAGGACAGTTATTACATTTAGGCCTTCAACAGCCCCCAAGTTCAAATTAAAATGTTTACATTTTGCCCGGAACACCTACGACGTTAACTGTCCAGAAGTCGGAAATTATTGTACGCGTTCGAAGTAGGTAATTATATGGTGATTGGTTGGTAACTGATCTCGTTCAGAAGGAATATTTTTCTTTCTCTCTTTAGCACGGGAAACCCTCATCAGGCTTTTTTAAGCATTGCTTTTTAATTCTGCATGGCCCAAACAAAACTTCTGTTCTTTATACTGACAAACACTTACTGACAACTTATTACCCCAGTCGTTTTGAAAATTTATGAAACAAAGAAACAGCATGGATACGAGAGGCTCTGATCATGAATGAAGCCAGTTTCGCCGGAGGGAATGATGAAATCGCAACAGGCGATATAGGTGAATATCGTTTTGTAGTGTCGGACTGGTTCTCGATTTGCTTCGATTTTTGCCGCTATTACGATGTTGAGAGGAAATAATTTTAGCTCAGCATATGGTGTTTTCCTCTTGCTAACGTGCGCTCCAGATAATTTATACAGACAGCCATGTCTCCTACTGCAGTATTCTGCTATTTAATTGTTTCTATGAAGAAAAACGTTGCATGAATCCAGGGATTTAATTGTTATGGGCTTAGAGTTAATAAAGCTTTCTTTCAATTTTACAGACTAAATAAAATTTGTTTTTAGAAAGTTAGTGGTAACAAAACGTATAATCTTTACATCTTTTGTGTTCAATTGGTTCAACTGTTTGGTTTCTAACAATAAAGTTTGATGTATCGTAGACAATGATAACTGAATACACTAAAATTTCGGCAGGTTAACTGATATACGCTCAGAAATTCAAGAATCGTATCGAACGCATGAAATGAATTTTTTTTCGAAAGACGAAAAAAAAAAATTGAATCTTGTATATGCCTTAAATGGCATACAATAAAGATTTATATCCCTCCGGTTCAGTTGAAGTTTCAACCTAACTTGTTTTCCGCCTTTTAGTACTTGATATGAAAATGGTCGTAACTGGCTTTCACTGGCTGATTGAGATTTTTTTATTGCAAGAGTTAGCGCCGTATCGTGAGGTTCAAAACTCATATTTCTTACATTATCGATTCTTCTTCTAATTCAAGTGTTGTGTATGTGAAAAGGTAGTCGGTCGTTCAATGAAATAAAATGTCGTCATTTTGGGCTCTATGAATTTTTTATTAAAAGGGGTTTCCCGCCCTTTTTGGTGGCTCAAATTACTAATTTAAGTTCAGCCAAGTGACCGACAAATAATGTTTCTCCGTGTTAATGAAATTACTCGTGGGCCTTGCGAAAACGAAATTGAATTGTTGAAGAATAGCCTATATCTGGATCGCTCTTCCTTGGTTAAACGGAAATAACAAAATAAAGAGACATTAGAGCTCATTTCAAGCTTGCCGCAGAACGTCAAATGGGTCACGAAGGGGGTCAAGCGTAAAAAATTTGAAGAGGAAGGAAATTGACTTTTGACAAATTCGAACCGAGGCTCACTTATAAAATAATAAAACTTATAGAAGGATCTGAAAATTTTACGCTCGCTGTCTCTATGTTTGGTAAAGATTATTTCTGCGATGATGACATTGGAGTCACTGATTGGTCATGTGTTTGTTTTTTTTATTAATTTAAGCAAACTTTTGATTAATAATTAAAATCTGTTGGTGTGTTTGATGTTTCTCTGAGCACTTGTCATCGCATATTTATCTTAAAACTTATGTCAACCCATTACGGTTAGAGCAAATTCTTTCAACAACCATGCTACTTACACTTCAGGACCTTTTACGCTTATACTGTACCATTTTACTGCTGATGATCCTCCATGTCTTGTTCGAAATCTACGAAGCTGGGCGTCAAAGGGAACCCGAGGTGATTGATCAACACGATCCAGCACTCGTAATAAATCCTGAAGTAATCAGAAACAGACAGATGGGCTAGCGAAAGGAGAGCGAAAACTGCAGTGTTCGGATGAGGAAAAATTGTGCCACTGAACATGATGAACGTCAAGGCTGATACATTCTTTTATTTGTTCAAATTATTCTGAACATGAGAGGAAATTCTGATAGTCACAAGTACTTTATTTCATTTCTTTATGCCAAGCAAGTTTATCCTTCCTTATTAGCGTCTTGAACAACCCTCAAGAAACAGACTCTTTTGTCATGTTAAACATGCGAACAAAAGAAAAAGAAGTTATATTTCGTCTTGCATGGTGCTACAGGGAAATGTGTTTAAAATTGATTACAGCTGAGGTTAAACATCATCTGATGGTTTTTCTTGAGTGTTTGACCTGGTCCATATTTGCACTGCTGATCATTGTGATTTAAATAAATATTTCTTGAGAGATATGGTAAACCCTTAGAAAAATAAGATACAGTTATCATAATTATTAGTACACTATCATTTCAGAGACAGTATTTTTCTGGCTAATAATGCCTGATGAGAAAATGTTTTGTTTTAAGAATTAATGGACCTCACTAGCGAGATTTTTATTCTTTTTGGATGGCTTCCGGCAATTTGTTCTTAAGACTGTTTAATATTTTCTCGGTTTCAAGAGTCAGTTCTTTTATCTTGAGGTGTAAACGAGCTTTTCCTTTGCACTTGTGAGGGGTCGATTATAATTTGGAGAAAGGATTACTGTAATTTTCCGACGAACGTTCACTTGATGGTTGTGTTCACTGTTTACGATCTTTTTTGCAGACCTGTCAAATATCATATATAAATTTTGAAAAGTTCGTGAATAAATGAATAATAAATAAAAAAAGCATCTGCAACAGGGAGCAGGTGCACATTGATTCGGGAACGCCATGCACTGCAACGGAATTTTAAGCATCATATGGTCCACAAAGGAGGATACATACATTGACGGTTTTGATGAAGCTGGAATGCTGATATACATTTTGTATTTCCATGAGATTGCAGGTAACGAGAGCCAATTTTTATTTATTTATTTTGAACAACTGAAAAATTTTTTTTATTGAATACTGCTCACTGCTGACTGAATGGTAACCACTTAAACTCCCCATGAAGAGCGACATGTACATGAACGCATCACTTCAGGGACGCTGACTTCTATCGTGACTAATTTGCCGCCAAAGCTTCTTTTTAAGAAGTCTATTGTCTCTGCGGGTTTCCCATTTCTCTCAAAATAGGACAAGATAAAATTTAAATACCAGAATATGCTTTAATAGAGGAGTTAGTACCGAATTGTTTTTCCTCTTATCTTTTGGTCTAGCCGTATGCCGGGCCAAAATTATTTCCTCTCAATAGTATGATACATAAATTAAAACAAATCGAGAATCAGTTCGACACTGATTAAATTGACTATAAAAGAAAATTAGCATCTGGAGTCATGCAAACGCTGGTCTGGATGCCATCCAACGAAACCAGTCTAATTAAGAGAATCTCTTACTTTGGTATATTATGTTGGATGGAGAGGTTGTCAAAATCACTGAAGTAATTACAGTCATTGTTGATTTACTCACAAGAGCTTTTTCTAAGCAAATGTGGCTGAAACGTTTTAAAACCAGTTGTGTCTTGAACAAACATGAAGCGTCCAAACAATATCCGTTATAATTTCGAATTAGCTTATTTATATGAGGGATTCGCAAATCATTTAGCAACACGATCCCACAAAATTTACAACTTCTGCGCGAGAAAGCTTCAAAATCGTTTTAAAGACGTTAAAAAAATTTAGTTACACTATAAGTTTGGATCGGTCATCAATATATTTGATTACAAGCCTAGACAGTTTGTCCTAATGATTTTCTACTTGAAGAAAATGAAAACATGCGTATGATTACGGGTCATTTGAACGTTTTGAAGCTCGTTTTCAGTATGAATAGCTGAAGTTTTCTTTCGGCCATTAATTGGATATAATTACTAACGTGACAATTTTGTGTCACCTGGCACAAATTTCTCAATAAAAAACTTTTTCACCAGTGCGGAAAGGTCTAAGGTGGAAAGAAGCAGATGGCATCAATTGTGTTTATTCTAGATCATTCACATTGCATAAATTTTTAGCGGTAACGGCAGCCCGAAATAGAGTAAATATCATTATTCAATAGTGATGTTTACTGGTTTACAAAGTAATTTTCTGGAGAGTATTACTCCAGTTTCAAATAAAGAGATGAT